>NW_027658704.1:70000-325000 GCF_041902795.1 Electrophorus electricus | reverse complement strand
GTGATTTAAGGCCACTTCAACTGTTCACCTGCCATCCTCTCACACTGCTTTGTAGTGGAAGAACCCATGCCATAAGATTTATACGTTTTTTTTGTGTGTGCTCACATTGTGTGACAAAGGGGCAGAAAAATATCCTTTTCTGCCCTCGTGTGTGCAGGTGGGGGCTTGTTGAAAAAGCATTGTGAGATGTAGAGCAAGGATAGTTCACTGCAGAGACATGTGATTACCAACTTTCTCATAAAATGTTGACAACTCAAGTAAACAGTAGGAAATACTTTATTTAAAGCAACAACAAACACCCCACCCAATCAATGACCGGGTTCTACCACGGGCCTGTTTTCTTTCTCTTTATGAAATAACCACATGGAGGAGCCATGCCTTCCTACCGTAGTTAAAGTATCGTGGCCGTCAACCTCAGCATTGGCTGTATCTGTAAAGTGCATCAAATTATTTTGAGCAGCAAACCACGTTTTTAAGCACAGTTTGTATTTTCCAGGTAAATTGTATTCACCAATAAAATTACCGGATTGCTATTATCCAATCAATGTAAAAATACAAGTTGCATAACAAACGGCACATCACTGGAGAATTGATTTAGACTATTTTTGCGGCTTCTTGAGTCTTATCCTGTTTTGAATGTAACGAACAATCGTAAATATGTCAACACAGTGTAATGCATAGGCCTAATAAAGATTTGTTAAAATGATAAGGGAAGGTGCAGGAATGGGGACGCTATACTGCTGCAGTCTTGCGGAATTAGTATGGCTACAGGGCGTGGCATATGTTTGATATTAGGCTGCCCATGGAAGTAAAGCTTTTATCTAAAATTCCCTGCGTTAGTCTTGAATTTATCCTGAACGTATTAAATGCAAATTTCCGTACAGTACAAAGCTTTTACATATGGTAGCTGCATAGACAGTTTTGACATTTGTGCATGATTGAGGTTAAGTAGGACCACACCCACTATTAATTCTTAATAAGTCAGCCACCGGCCATAATTAGTTGACTTCGCCGACATAGAATTTTCAAATAGACTTGTTACGTTAGCATATACAGGTAGCTGCAGTTTCCTGAAGTCGTGTCCGGTTCGAATCATGGCTCGAACTGGATTCTGCGATTCCAGGCCGCTGCTGGACCCCTGCAAGGTAAACTTGAATCTTATGAAAGGAATCGTCTAGGAATTGAAAAACCTTTCCATGCAAAGCAAAACTAGTTCTCCCATTATTGACAAGAACATTTTATGCAGACTGAAGAAAATAGAGTACCTTTGCGGACGTGGGCCAATGCGTGCGCTGTGAAGGCACGGCGCGCGTGTAACGAGGTAGCGGGATTGAGATCCTGGCAACAGTACAAGGCAGAAAATAAGGATGAACGGCAATGGGTATGCTCTGTTTTTCAACAATAGCCTTCTTTATAATAGTAATCGTCACGTTTATGGCTTTCACCTTACCCAGGTCGCTTTATAACTTCAAGAAACGTAAGAACCCAATCAAAACAGTTTATAGATGATGGAAGTGTTCTGAGATGAGAGCTGGGCCTCATGTAGAAAGATGCAGGAAAGTAAGGCGTTCTATGGAGTGGGAGCACCAACAGTAAAGTATCTACCAACCCATTCCTTAATATCTTCTATTGGCTGACCTACCCATCCATTACTTTTTTAAAATTTTTCGTTAGCTAACCTCCTTGTGCCAGAGGTAGAAATGGAGACTTGAATTTCATATGGCTTAAAAATGGTTGTTTCTCTCACTCACTTTCTGTATCTTACTGTATTAACCTCCCTTATCAAAGTCGCAAGTAGACCAAAATTAGTCAGTTGTGTAACCCCAATATTGCACTCAATTTACACCTGTGGTCCAATGTAAGAGAATGGCTTAAGTAAGATCTCTAGTTGTTTCCAATGTAACCCATTTCTGAGCAGATCGAGAGGCTGCCATTATCTGCAGAAGATGGGATCATCATGGATTATGCTGAGAAGAATAAATCAGCTTCAGGTGAAAAACAGTCCCGTTCTGACATGTGCAACTCCACATTATTCCTTCAACTTGATCAGTTCTACTGTCCCATGACTTCCATTTAAATATGCAACAAGTTTATACAATAGCTCCTATTTAGTGATCTTTATTCAGTTCATTTGAAAGTTTGTATAGTATGTTTGTTACAGTAGTTATATTAAACTGTGACTACTTTAATTATATCGTTGCTCCATACACACAACCCATGGGTGCAGACATGACACTTCAAATTTGTTTGGTGTGTTAACATGTAGTTGATGGCTACGAGGAGGAGGCTCTGCTAAATCATCTGCACAGAGTGCAGGCATTACCCACATTGAGGCAGCTTGTACCTGGTCTCTTGCAAAGAGAGATTGAAGTGGCAATGGACAAGCTTGGACTTCTGTATGACCGAACTTATGCTTGGGATGTCTTTTCCGACATGATGGTAACAGTAAACTGATCTTTATAGCCTTCAGCATAAAGGATACAAATGAAATTTGATAAAATGGAAACTTTCTATCTTTGTCAGAGAAGTCAATTAAACAGTACTCTTCCGAATGCTGAACTACCCAGGCCTTTCACAGACACCACACGTGCCATCTTGGTGGACTGGCTGATTCAGGTTCATGTGAGGGCTACAGTTTTCTTCTTTTCTTAATGTGAATGTCTGCTAGTCTTTGGTGGGCATATTTTGCTCATCAGCCTAAAAATGTTCCTTCAATGCATAAAGAAGAATCCATAGCTACCTGCTTTTATCTTGATTAGGAAGTGTTCAGCTTCTCAGAGGAAACTTTGTATTTGGCGGTACATCTGTTGAACCGCGCACTACAGCAGATTAAGGTCTCCATTTCAAGCTTGCAGTTGCTGGGTGTAGTCTGCCTTTTCCTGGCTGCCAAAAAAGAGGAGTGCCTGCTTCCAGAGGTACCAGAGGAGCTCTTTGAAAGCCCATGTTCCAAAGGGAAAACAGTGAGAAGTAGTGAAGTACATTGTAACTAAATTAGTCATATAAAATGGTTTAAATCACTCCAAAAACATGTCTGTCTGGTTTCCTTGCAATTTTATTGTGGAACCATGTGGTAGAAGGTGGGATTCAGCTCACTATCTTTAGTTTAGTCAACTAGATGTGCTTCTCCTTTCTAAAAGTGTACTCTGGAGTCTTGGTTACCATTCCAAGTGGTGATTAATTCACCTAGAATTTATGGAAAAGCATTTGGCAAATTCAGGTGTTTTGCAAGTCCATGAGATTGCATGTTTTGAGTTTGTGTTTGTCAGGTGTCAGAACTCTGTTACCTGATGGCCAATACCTACACAAAAAAACAGCTGTTGCGGATGGAGCGGAGAGTTTTGAGTGGGTTGCAGTTTGAACTCTCCCACTGTCCTCCAATTCACTTCCTGCTCCTCTCAGCCTACATTGCACGCTGCAGTGATAAGGTATTCTTGGCCAAACAGCCCTGTTAGGATACCCTGTTTGTGCCTGCTAAAAACTGTGCTTTTAATTGATTTCTCCCCCCCCCCCCCCCCCATCTCCAATATTTAACTAAATTTGGATAGGATCACCTCAATTTGCTCACTAGTTGTAACTACAAAGTGCCTCTGATCAATGTTGTACTAAGCACATAGTCAAATGGTTCACTTGTGGTATCTGACCCAAAATCCACGTGTCCAGGTGATCTGCATGGCTCGGTACCTGCTGGAGTTGTCTCTTCTGGAGGGTCAGTGTATACAATACCTCCCCACACATTTGGCTGGGGCTGCGCTCCATCTAGCTCGCCAACTCCTTCAGGAAGCACCCACACCTGAGGGTGAAACTGCCTGGTGTATTGCATCCAACATCCATTTGGGCAGGTTGGTGCCTCACACTTCAATGCTTTGTGTGAACACATACTGTTGCAAGCAGCTGAAAGCAGATAGCACTGATATTCACTTCAACTGTTGCTGAGGTTGTCGGATCATCTTCAAGCCTTGTTGTGAACCTAAAATGATGTACATGTAGCATTTGTCCTGGTCTTGTATCAGTTTTGCATGTCCTTGATGTGCAATCCTATGGTATAAAAATAACTTGTTAAATTGGGTGGCTTGATCACTTTCAGTGTACAGACCACCATTGGCTCAACCTTTTTTTTTTTTTTTTGCGCGCTTGACTGTAGTGCTCAGGTTGTTCGTTCCTTTTGTTTGAACATTGAGTGCTCAATCTTCTTATAGTATCCACTGTATAGAGTGCTCAGTTCTCTCAGATGAGTTGCATGCATGCATGCATGCATGCATGCTGATTACTGGTATCTTGGGTCTCAATGTTGGTGTCCATAAATGTGAAGATGGCTGAAATTTGAAGGAAGATGTTGGTCAAAAGGCCAAGACATAAGATGTTTCATGGTAACTTGTTGTAGAAATGAAGATTTCAGTGTAACCACGATGGCCATTAACCTCTGACTTTGAGTGTTTGAACTTCAGTGGTGGGGTAAAGAATAAGCAATAAGACAAAAAATTGGTTGTTATTGATCTGTTTGGATTAGTTAGTTTTCTATACATCCAGCAACTTGGTGTCTAGTCTGAATGATGCAGCAACAGAATTGCACAACAGAATGATGCAGCAATAGAATTCCATTCTGAAGTCTGTATTGCATGTCTAGTCTACATGGCCCACAACAAGCTTTGTCACCAACTTTTATCTAAATGTGTGTCCTTGTGTTCTGCAGTGAGGCTACTCTTTTCAACATAATGCAGATCATGGCAATTGCTGCAGCGAAGGCACACACTCGAGAGACCCGGGCCACCTACATCAAATTCTCCAGTGTGGAAACCCTTCATGTCAGCATGCACCCTGCACTGACGAATGCCCCGTGTCTTCTGGGTCTGCCCTGCCTTCAAAGCTGAGAAACCTAGAACAGTGCTTCTGCTACTAACCTGGAAACACAAATGGCTGGGTGGGAGTTAAACAGATTGGTGTAGCTGGAATAGATTTTGCCACCAACCACCTGTGGAGTAGATGTTAACCTGTAAATTATCCTGCTCCTATGAAAATGAGCACTTGGCCCGCTAGGACGTTTTGTACTGAATTTCATTGCTCTTTTAGATCACCCAGTCAAAACTGAGGAAAAGGAGGATGGGATTAAATTATATAGCCTTTTTAGTATTCTTTGTTTATGATACAAAGTGGAAAAATATGAAAAACGGGGCCTTGAGTTACAGCACCGCGAAGGTTACTGAGGCTGTTTGGTTTGTATATTGCCAGGATATTTTCTAAATGTTTTATTTGTGGAAAATAAATTTGCTACAAAAGGATGTCTGACGTTTTTAGAAGATCCTGCGTAAATTTGAAATGCAGCTCTTGAGTAGGAAGCCTGTTATATTTATAGGACTCGCCTTTCACGAGTCAGGATGCGATCGCACAAAACTTCTCACTGCTTTTGTGTACGTGTCTGTTCACATATCCAAGCACACCCTCGCGGTTCATTGGCAGACCGCGTTGGGTGCATCACTTTGCCACAAAAGTACCATGTGGTGGAGTTCTAGATCAGCCGTGTCAAGACCTGGTAAACATTTGAGGTGCGTTTGAAACACAATAGTCATATTTATATTGCCATATCTAATGGTTCATTAATTCGAAGTAGCAAAAACATAAACTAACTCTTCGATTTAATTTGCCGACCGCTGCGGTTCTTTATGTACCAATTTAATTTTAAATTTTAGTCATTGTGTAATTGCTTCACTTATTGAAACGTCCAACCGTCGCGCCTGCTAGATAATGGCAAAAATATTTAACACACGCATCAAATAGGATTATTTAAATAAGCAGGTTCTTTCTATATTTCTGAATATTGGGTTTGTCCGTCCTCTTCTGTCGCCTTCTGATTCGCATCGTGACAGCACGCCGTTGGAGGACTCGCTGCAGTCTTGTTCCCTCTACACGTGTCTGGCCACAGGATTGGACATGCATTAAGTGCCTTGCGTCACCTTTTTTTGGATCGGGATTACAAGGAATACTGCGTGGTTATCAGCAACTGGCAATGTCGATTAGTTATGGGAAAGACGATAGGGAGGGTCCTTTCTCAGATGAGACACGGTCAGTATGGTATGAAGTAGAGTTAAAATGTTACACGCCGATTCTTTAGGTAATGACGTACGAAATGTGAATTGGTCACACCGACATAAAATGCCATTTGCGAAACAGAGAGAAGCGGTTTATTTCTTGGTCAGTTTTTGGCCACTGACACACATTAAGATATCAGTCATACTGATGTGCCTATAAGGCACATCAGTTAGTAAGTCACTACCACTGCTGTAATGAGAATGGTCTAGCGCTCCAATAAAATCTCTTCAGTACTAATATGTGTGTGTGGTCTGCAAGAAAATAAATCAACATAAATAGTTCCCAATAACTACAAAGGATTCCATTATTCAGCACATAATTGCTGCTCTGTCAAATGGACTGTCAAATGTTCACTCCATTTCTGTATTACTTGTTTAGTTTTTGGCATTTGTTTATTGGTCTGTTCCTTCACCTTTTACTATATAATGTTATTCATTAACACTGTTATGATTAGTGGATTACACTGCTATTGCATGGTTCCCTTATACATGGTCTGACTGGTGCCCCCTTCAACTAACATTCTTACCTGCCTCTCTTTGTGAACCTGGTGCCATGTTATGTGTGCTGTCTGTGTGCTGGTATGTGACACACTCTGCACTCCGATTTGTAAATCTGAATTTGTGATGTTAACATAAATGCTTAAATCAAGTCTGCAGTGCCACTGGGTTGCAATCACATAAGAAGCAGGATCCCTTACGCAATTAGTTCCTCATTGATAAACCTGTATTTTTCTCTAAGCTATGTAAAATGTAAAGTGTGTGGGTCTGCATCTGTATATTATAGCATGTTTCACCTATATCAGCACAGTCTTGGGTGCATTTTGGAACTGTGAAATAAACATCATTAATAAACACCACTGGTTAATGGTGGATTAAAAATATAGACCCAGTAATTGAGTGAGCGTAGAGATACCCCTGGTACAATATTACTCAAATAAAAGTAGGCCTACTCTATTTACATTTTTACTTAGTTACTGAGTTACAGAATTGGTTTCTTTAAAATGGATTCATGCATCAAATGTAAAAGCAGTATGATTTTATTGGGGTATAGTATAATGTTTAGGAGAATATTAATTCAAACTAATCAAACTGTCATAGGTTAAAATAGCATCAATATATTGAGGTCCATGTATACTATTTTTAATGTATTTTGAGCCCATTGTTAGATTAATTATCAAAATGCACGTTTCCTTCTGGTTTGTCAGTGTTAAAACAGATACAATTCATTAGATAAAGCAGATTTCCCCGTTTTGCAGGGAAATTTTGCAAAAGTATTGTTATATCAAAAATATTATATAATAAATAAATATATAAAATACTATTCATTTAATATTTCAGTAATCTATCCATTTTAATTAGAATGAGTTGTCAGGAGTAGTTTTCAGTTGAACATCCACTAGGGAAACATGAACAGTTTCATACATTTTTAACAGTCTGAAATTGTATTTTATCATGGCATCAAATGAAGAGAAAAAAGTATTTTCATAAACATCATTTTAATATTAAAATACAAAAAAACAACTAATTTACTTAATTTAGGTCTGCCAATTTAATATTAAACATATTAACATGCTTAACATTTTAATGAATGCAACCTATTGTGAACTAGCTAACAGCAGCAACTGTGAGTAGACGCTATGCCTAGAATCATGATGCATATTACTAGCTGCAAGTTGGAAAATTGGACAGAGGTTCAAAAACTTTATAGATAAAGATAACTTGCAGCTAGGCAACTTCTAGGCATAGTGCCTTCTAACAGTTCTATTGTTAACAATAGATTGCATTCATTAAAATGTTATCCAGCTAGCTAGCCAGACTTGTAGCTTACCACAGTGTGTTTCAACACAATTAATGGTAAAGTCTTAACGGGTGAAACTGTGTATTAGCAAGGCAAGTAATGTAGGTATTTGAAAAGGGAAGAATCCTCCTCATGAAAATCCTTTTCAAGAAACTTCCTTGAACAATATGGAAGGTGACAGACATTTTTGTGTTTTTTTTTTAATTTTTTTAAAAAGTTTTTTCAATCATACTTGGGTTGTGTACTCTTCTACAGCCCTTCTTATGTAAGGGTATCTCCCCGATGCTTATGAGACTGAGCTGGGAGACAAAGCAAGCTGTGCTGCAGCTAAAGATACATTTATTGAGTAATCAAAGAAAAAAGGACAAAGATAATTGAGGAATATGTTAATAATTATCAACTTATCAAAACAAAATTAACTAAAAAAGATTAGTGGTGAAATAATCATGATTAAAACAAATAAAGAGGAGTTGGGCGGGGGGGGATAAAAAGATTATAATTACACTGTGTGCACGGTTACTTGGCAAGAGAGTATTTTGACTATATCATCATTTTTATGCATATTTTCCAACTCCAAGCTGCATAAACTTGAATGCTTTATGGATTTAAGCCTGTCAGGTTGATGTGTATTTGTGTATTGAGGGAGGGTTTGTTCTAAGGAGATCAACACCCTATATCAAGGTATGCATAAGTATTAGGCAGCTTCTTTTCCTCAGGCAAAATGGGCCAAAAAAAACAGGTTTAACTGACACTGAAAAGCCAAAAATTGTAAGGTTTTTCAGAGGGATGCAGTACATTGCTAAGCTATTGGGGCATGATCACAGATCCATCAAACATTTTGTTGCAAATAGTCAACAGGGTCTCAAATCAACTAGCAAAGATTTGAGAAGAATCAAACATGATGCGACCAGGAACTGGTAAAATTACCATCACAATTTTCACCTTGTTCACCTTTCAGCTAGATGCTAACTTTATACAGAATGTCCTATGAAATTTTTAATCACCCTCAGCATTAAAAGGAGCTTTTCTCTTTTTTGTTGCATAGCAACAAACATGGTAACACTTAAAATAAAAATATGTGCATTATGTACATTTTGTACCAATCAATAAATCAATAGACATAAAAAAAATGAATACACAGAACAAGAGTTCTCTTGCATGATGTCATGATGTTACTGTCTCAGCTGCCATGGCTACTCCCACTACCCCCTGATGTCCTGTAGCCCACCACACCTCCACCCCAGCCAACTACTTCTTCATTGCCCTTAATGGATGTTCTCTTGCGGGATGGGTTTCGGACACATGCATATCATAGGGACAAGACTAGGACTTCTAGAAATTGCTTAATTTTTCATTTTAAATTTATTTTTCTCTTAAATTTGTTATTATAGTGGTGACTGTTGTCAGCCAGAGGAGGATGGCCCACCTTTTGAGTCTTGGTTCCTCTCAAGGTTTCTTCTTCATGCTCTAGGTAGTTTTCCTTTCTACCATCACCCTTGGTTTGCATACTGGGGGCTTGGACTTGGGTATTTGTAAAGCTGCTTTGTGACAGCATCTGTTGTAAAAAGCACTATATAAATACATTTTCATTTTTTGATTTTGAATTGATGGTCTTTTACGGCAATGAATCAGCTTACAGAGTGGAGGTGCAGAAACTGGTGAGCTGGTGTTCAGAGAACAACCTGTCACTCAATAACGCAAAGACCAAGGAGCTCCTGAAGCAGTCATGGAATGATGAGTACGTTACAGTCTCCATCAATAGTGACAGAGTGGAGAGAGTGGACAGCTTCAGATTCATAGGCGTTCACACCTTAGAAGATCTCACATGGTCCACTATCACAACTGCACTGGTCAAGAAAATACAGCATTGGTTGATTTTCCTGAGGGCACTGAGGACACCAGTCTGCCCCTACCACTGAACCACAGTTGGCATTTCTACATCCTTACATGGTTGACTGCTATACGTGTACATTTACTCAAATGTATTTCTAATTGCATTACTATTTATTACTTTTCATAGCATTCTATTAAGGAAGCTGCAAACTTAATCACTTTGTGCTTGTGCAATGACAATAAATATATTCTATTCTGTTCTATTCTGTGTCAACATTCATTGTAATACAACTAGGCAATATCAAGGGCAGCTATCAATCTGAAGGACCCCTTGCCACATTTCACCTTTGCAGAATACATCTGTATGACACAGGAACTGGAATGTTTTATAGTTTTTTCATATTTTAAATCTTAATGTAAATATCTCCTGTGTCACAACCATATATCAACACTATCCAGATATATCAACACTATCCAGAACGTATTTGGCATTTTAAGCTAACTTTATTCTTATGAAGTAGTCTCTATTAGCAGCTAGGATCAACACACAATGACAAGTACATAAACGCATTTGTTTTAAGAAAAATAATGCCTAATTTGTCCACACCTATCAGATGACGACTCCTATAGCAAATTTTTGTTTGATATAAAGGTTTACTATTTGTAATATTGTAGACATAGCATATATTTATTTTATAGATTTTGTTCCTTTAAGGATAGCTAGTTGTACTAAAGCATGGTTAGGGGTAGGTTTAGTTTGGAGCAAAGTGTTTAGGATTATGAGAATGGTTAGTGTTGAGTTTTAGGTTCAGGTGTATCATTCCTAAATCTCCCAGTGGGCTAGTTTTAAAGTTAAACATTCAAATATAAAATGAAGATGCAGACTTCAGAATTAGTTAAAGAGAATAGCTGGTCCTCTCCTTTATTTCAGGTTAACGTTAACATGCATTATTGAGGAACCCTCCGGAGAATGTCTAACAATCAAACAAAGAACCCATATTTTTATACTTTGGTCAGAAGTGATTATGTATTCACCCCACCTTTTTACATACTAGTGTTTGCATTCGCCACTATTACATCCAAACCATCCATTAGTCAACATATGCAAACTGATATTCAACACACACACCAGTTGGAACCCATTACCACTACATTCCAAGAAAAGACTTCTCTTAACCTTGTGCTAACGAAGATTGTTTTTCTATATGGTCCTGAGCCTGGTGGAGAGGTCATATATCTTACTCTGAGGTCCACCAAAGCCTACCCAGGATCCTTTGCTGAAGCCTGCAGAGGCCTCTATAGAGGCCTCTGCCCTGTACACAAATCATTCTGAAAGGACAAAGAATCTCTATACTTCATTATGTTTTATGTTAATAATCTGTCTAATGCACTGTTAGGCTTCTTGTCCCTGTTAATATTCTTTTTATCACTCACTCATCAGGCGATGTCAGCCCGGGGGCTAAATCTTCCATACCAATTGCCCACCAATTTGCACTCTCCCATCCTGTCCATTCACCAACAACTAATAACATGTGCCCATCCAGTCCCCTTCATCAAATCTGAAAATCAGCAGTCTGTCATATGCAATCTGGAACAAGGCAAACTTATGAACCATATCAAGTGAAAAAGTGAAACCATCATAACTAAAAATAAAAACAAAGGATAATATTACATTTCCAAATAGAAAAGCTTAATTCAGAGCACAAAGTGGGTCAAAATTACAAAAAATCATCAAGGGTATCAAGACCTCTGACAACCCGAAATGGATATTCAGATGCAGGTGTGACATAGCAGGTGTCACGAATGGCCACCCTCCTGGCGTCCCTGTTTCCATGGTTTCCCTGTCATGTCTCTGTTTTACTTTACATCCTAGTTGTTCCTTGGTTTTGTCTTCTCTGTCCGCTTGCCTGTTTTTCCACGTCTGTTATTACTTTCACCTGTGTCTGGTTTAGAGTTAATTAGTTCATACATTTAAACCCTGTCTGGTTCCCTGTGTACTAGTTGTTCATTGAATGTATGTATGTTTTTGAAAGCCTTTGCGTTTCTTAGTCTGAGTTCTTCTTAGCGTCTTTGTTATAGCCTGCTTCCCCTGTTTTCCTTCATATGCTTTTGGTTTGTGTTTCCTAGCCTTCGTTTATCATAGCCCTTGTTTTGTTTATCATGTTTTCTATGACTCTGTTGGTAAAATGATCCTGGACTGCTCTGAAGACTCTGAATTTAGATTTGCCCCTAACAAATCTCGCTCTTCTCCGCACATGCATCTGCCTCTTTACTGCTCACCATTACAGCAGGGTATCTGCGTATCATATACTGGTGCATCACTATACCTTGATAAGCAAGAAATGATACTGATTTAACAACCGCTCTCACAACTAGACCTCTGACACACAAGACCATTAAGTAGGGCCATCCCTATCACCACACTAGAAAAGACACTTAAAATGATATGTTGCCATTTACCGAACATTGAATCAAACTATCCAGTAATACTGTTATTAATACCAGAGTTTTCGGCTAATTCATTGCGTAATGACTCTAACTTAAGCAATTCTCTTGTAACAGAACCATCAGGTGCCATATTGTTTGAAATAAATGTACAATATTATTTACCAAACATTACACAAACACCACGTCTTTCAGCCAACAGCATAGGCAAAGCCACATGATTTTGCCAAGCCATTAATGAGGAGGCTTATAATTGTTCAGACACAGCTGACAAAGGGTGTAATTAATAAATAATTGCTGATTATAATAAATATAGTTGTTCCAGTCAACATTCTTATTAATGGTAACCCACCAAAACAAAGAAGACTTAACAGCTCCTTCAGTCTGATTTCTAGCCTTAAATTCATCTGGTACTCCCCTAGGATCCCCAGCGGCATCTATGTATATACATAATAATCAAAGATACTTAATACTGCAGCACACTTATGAATAGGATGATTATTGTGTCCTTTCAATGCACCTTCAGGGACAGAAATCATAGAAAAGGGAACTACTAACATCACCCTTGCACAAAGACTTGTCAATCCCGCTGCTAATGTTACATACAGCTCGTCATGATCACATACCCAAAAGACATCTGGTACTATAACCCCATCACCCCTCAACGCACTAAGAGGATTGTCAGTTTGTTGTAAAACTATTAAGTGATCACTAGCATTGAAATAATGAAAACCCCAAAATGTTCTACTGGCATGATTCACAACCCAAGTCCTTTTACGCAAACGTGAAATTTTTCATATTTGGACCAAATCCTCCTATAGAATAAAAAGAATCAGGAAATATAGTTTAATTGTGTTATGAACCCCAGAAACCACACTCAGCCCTACACTGCCACACCTACTCGCACACCCCCCTGATCTGATTCATCAGAGTTCTAGCACACACCTGATCCTCATTCTCCTCATTACTGCCCCCTTTATAAGCTTCCCTCCCCTGCATTCACGTTGCGAAGTATTGCTACTCTATGATGCATACCGAGTATTCTAGAATCTTGATTGTGTTCCTGGTTTCTGACTTCTGCCTGTTTTTTAGACCTCTTCTCCCACCTGACCTCTGGACACCCCCCCCCCCCCAACTCTGTCCTGTGTTACCGACCTTGGAACAACCTGACCGCAAATTATTTAATCATTAAAACCTCTTGCAATTGGATCCTCTTCCTTGTGTGTGTGTTCAACATTACAAATAGGTCCTTACTGCCCTTACATCAGTTCAATTTATATCAATAATATGGTATTGCTCTGGGGAAAGAATAGTATTATATTGTTCAATAAACTTTTGACAGAATGACATATTTTTCATGGTTTTAACAAAGTGTAAGCTACCTCTGTACAGTAAACACCAGAATGGACAAGGTTTATGATAATTATAGTCAATGCAATGGATATTTCTGTGCTAATTACTTTCTCACCAAAATTGGAAAATAGATAATTGGAAAAACATTGCCTGGTCTAATCAGTCTTGTTTTCTGCTGTGACATTTGGATGGTAGTGTCAGAATATGGCGTAAATATTCTAAACTTGTAACAAAAGTGGTGGTGGTGGTGGTGCTGTAATGGTGTAGGGGGATATTTTCTTGGCACACTTTGGGTCCCTTAATACCAATTGAGTTTAAACACCACTGCTTACCTGAGCATTGCTGCTGACCATGTCCATCCCTTTATGACCACAGTGTACCCATCTTCTGATGCTGAGGGTGATTTCTTCCAGCAGGATAATGTGCCATGTCACAAAGCTCAAATCATCTCAAACTTGTTTTTTGAACATGTCAGTGAGTTCACTGTATTCAAATGGGCTCCACAGTCACTAGTTGGCAATCCAATAGAGCACATTTAGGATGTGGTGGAACAGGAGATTCACATCATGGATGTGTAGCCAACAAATCTGCAGCAACTGTGTGATACTGTCTTCTCAATATGGACTAAAATCTCAGAGGAATGTTTACAGCACATTGTTGAATCTATGCAAAAAAGAATTAAGGCATTTCTGAAGGCAAACGTGGGTCCAACCCAGTACTAGCAAGGTATATCTAATAAAATGTATACAAGCC
The DNA here is from genome assembly GCF_041902795.1 of Electrophorus electricus. NCBI lineage: Eukaryota > Metazoa > Chordata > Actinopteri > Gymnotiformes > Gymnotidae > Electrophorus > Electrophorus electricus. The sequence continues at coordinate 310,735 of NW_027658704.1, read as the reverse complement.
CTTACATTTACTAACTATAGTGTTACCTCTTTTATTGACAATAACGTTAAATAAACTGTAGTATCTGATCAGTCATAAGCAGTATAATGGAAGTATTCTGGTGTATACGACTATACCATAGGTATTCAAATCACAGTCCTAAAGGTCCAGGTCCTACAGGGGTTAGTTGTGATGACAATGTGGCCAACCAGTTACATTAATCATTTACAACTACAGTGGATTACAAGATCCTAGAGTAGATTTGGATTCAAGATACAGATTTCAAATGCAAAAAAATCAAATTTACGTATATAGTGCTTTTTACAAAAGACATCACAAAGCATCTTAACAAATGTCCAAGTCCAAACACCCAGGGAGCAAGCCAAGGGTGAGAAGGAAATATCCCTAGAGCATAAGGAATAAACCTTGAGAGGAACCAAGATTCAAAGGGGGGCCCATCCTCCTTTGGCCTATACAAAACATTTGCTTAAATGTATGCTTTATACTGACACTGGGTCAGTGTTTCACTGACAAGGTAAGGACATTGGACATTTTAAAATGCAGAATTTCTTCTGTTTGTGATTTTCTTCCTAAACATTTTATATAGAATTTCTTGGAATACATTGGACTCTCTGGGATTACAAACTATTCAGGCTTAGATGTAATAAAGGCCACATCTGTGGGCTGGCAACCCGTGGAACCCCTAAACATTATTATGAGTACAGTATGCTTGTGTATTGTGCAACTTTGTCATCTTCTCTGTAAAGTATGATAAAGCAGGTGGCTGCAATGCATGAGGAAATTGGAGAGACACCCTTGCATAACGTGAAGCCTGGTAAAGGACTTCAGGAGAAAGCACTGGAGATAGCCCAGGTGGAGAGGTCCACAACAATCCTCCTGATAACGCAGACAGCTGTGAAGGTGCAGGGTCAAGCTATGTGGATACATGCCTTGCATTGTAAAAGATGCCTGAAGAAGCCCAAAGGGGGACCTGCACCCAAGCAACCCTCAGGAACTGATGACCACATGGGCCAGATCTAGGTGGTAGAAATGCTCCCCACATACCCATCATAGCTCCAGGAAACGCAGGACTACCCTATGAGGTCTGAGCAAAAATACCACCTGACCCCCTGAGAAGGTGCATTAAACATTTTCTCCTGAGTAATCCTGGGTTTTTGAAATAATTCTATAGCATAATTTATGAAATTGTTGTGGAAAGCCTGACATATCAATGGAGGATTCCTCACCTTGTGTCTTAACCTAATAATTTATTATAAAATAATAAAAAGGGGAGAATTGAGATGGAATTTAACATTTAGATACTGTGAAACAGATGGAAAACTACAATTATCTATGTAAGTGTATGTAGCAATAGGATTCCTGTTATTCTGCCTTGTCCTACCATGATTAGCACAGGCTCTTGAGAGAGCATGACCCCTTCCTGGCATCCATGTTTCCATGGTTTCCCTGTTCCATCTTTGTTTTCATTTACTTCCTTTTTGTTATACCATTCCTTAGTTTCGTTTTATTTGTCCCTCATCTGGTTTTCTGCGCCTGTCATTGCTTTCGCCTGTTCCTCATTTCCAGTCATTGTTTTGGTTTTTGATGTTCATTATGTTCACCTATGTCTGGTTAGTATTCATCAGTCTCATTTATTTAAACCCTGTGTATTGTTTTCCAGTTTGTCAATTATTTTGATTCGTTCGCTTGGCTGTAGGTTTGATGATCCATGTCTGTTTGGTGTGGTCCTTCGGTTCATTCAGTATGTATGGTTCTTGCTAGTGATGGGCTGATGAAGCCCAACTGAAGCTTTAGGAGCTTCTTCCTGATTGTGCCAAAAAAGATTTGATGCATTAGAGCATTGAAATCCGACATCAGAGAAGAGTGACATTTGTTGGCCAGAAAAAAATAACTGCAGCCAGCAGATTTAGCATTTGTTTGTTTGTTATTAAATTCCCTCTGCACTTGCGTCCGTCCCCTCGCCTTACTTCGTGCTTACCCGCTAACGTAATAGGCGTGGAGGAGACAAATACCAAGTACGATCTTTTTAAAGAGGTAATTTATTCATGTTTGATTGTCTCTAATAATAATGACAGTGTAAAATGTGGTTTATTAAATAAGAATAAGGTCAGATCACATTTTAAGACATAATGGATTATTTTTCTTCTAGCATGCTTTGTCCTCAGTCATTGCTTTGAGTTAATTCAGAATGAATAGACTTAAAATGCACACTAAGTCAGGAATGGGAAAAAGTTGTTTCAATAAACATTTATTGATTGAGACTTCATTGGTTCTCAGAAAATGTTATTTACTCCATATAGAAGAATACAATTGTTTAATTTTGCACATTTCATTGTTTCTCTCCATCACTGATTATTATCAGGTCCTCTGTCTCTGCAGACACAGTCAGTTCCTTTATTTCAGCTCTCTGCTTCCGGGTCAGAGGCAGGTTGCTGTCAGGACTGCACAGGTAAAGCCAGCGCTGTCAAAAGATTTTTGTTTTTCATTGAGACTGATGCTATCTTTTCTGCATCATACAACAAATGTTTATTTTTATTCTGTTTAAGATTAGTATTTTAAAATTGCATGATGTATACTTTAATTAGCTCTTAGCATAATATTACTTAATATACTATAAATGTAATATTTTACTGTCTTTAACAGACATGTTAAAGACGTCTTTAACATGTGGCTTTAAGTGTAGTCTTAACTGCACCTAGACTAAACTACTGGAAGGTCCGAACTTGGGTACATAGGTTAAAAAACAATACTAGGAGAGACTGATGACTTGCACATCAAACAATTGGCCTAATATTCAACAATGTCCAAAAAATGTGGTATGAAGAGAATTTCAGACATAGTGCTCAAGTGCAAAGCATTTATTTTTATTTAGCTTTAGACATCTCTTTATAACTACTTTGATGAACAGAGTCTATCTGTATCCTTCCCCACTCACCTGTTTCAGGCTTCCTCTTATTGCCAATAAACGACCCAGTGCCCACCCAGGCACCAACAGAATAGAGGAAAGAGCTAGCAGCCAGCCTAGCATGTATGCCCAGACTGGGTACCTGTACCAGCGGTTAAATATCAATGGTTGGTATTCCACCAGCGAATAGATAAATGATGCCTTGGGATGGGGAGGAAAAAAGAGAGATCAGGATAGGATGAGGATTGAAAGCAAGCCAGTGCTAAGTAAACTCTAGCTAACTTGAAAATGGTTACATTTTTAAATCTGTAAAGCTTAAATAATTCAGATGAGTAATCATAACAATATAATTGGCTGGTGCTGTGTACATGTGTGAATAACAGCAGAATACTGGCTGTATTGGTTATTAAGATTTGGACTGGAGCAGAGGTGGGTAGAGTAACAAAATCATACCTAAAAGTAACAAAAGCAGAAATAAATGTTACATCAGAAAGGTGATCTTGCATCAAAAATAATGAAACTGGGGTACAGGAAAAGTAGCATTAACTGCTCTTACACCCCTCTATTTCAATAGAGGGTTGTTATTCAAATACAGAAGGTTGTTAGGCAATACTATCTAGGTGAGGCAGGATGCCTTTGTAGGGAGCATTTATTTATGGGCAAATCCTATGTCATATGTTGTGACTTGGATCCCCCCCCCCCCCCCAAAAAAAAAAAAAACACAAAAATTAGTGTTGCAGATGTGCCTTTAGGCAATCAAAGATACAATGCTAATGCAGCAGTTTAACATAGAGTAACGACTGCTGTTCATTACAGTGTAACAATAATCATACATCTGCTTAACATGCAACCATCCAACAAGAGCTCCTAGGTATGATCAAATGTGTAGTGGTTCTATTAGGGCTACAACCCTATATGTTCTACTAGTTGAGTTACTGGACCACCTCATGGCCCTGAAATATTGATTATAGTGCAGTTGTATAACCTACACTGGCCTTCTACATATCACTCAAATGTTTCCCTGTGAAACATTGTACCCATAGCTTCTTTCTTGTGCTCGATCACAATGCAGCTGTCAGGCAAATGCCAAGCCACACGTGTCAAGTCTCTGGCTTTTCATCATGACCCTCAGGCTGTTTCACAACAGTTCCTCCTCTCTTCTGAGTCTTCTGGTTATACTTAGTCATGTTCTCTTGCCACAAATTTGGTTTGATTAATATGTTTCTTTTTGGTTGTAAGTGGGTTTGATAAGTAGATGGTCCAGTTGATTAGTGTTGCAGATTACTTGAACAGTTTTTTCTTTCCACTTTTTTATTTTTTACTAATCACTTGGTCCACCACAAATCTAGTTTGTGTTAATTTCTTTGGTGATTTTGTTTGCTACATTTAGTATACTATAGCAATTTTATAAGGCTTGGTACCTCTGATCAGTAGTAGAATCGTAATTACTGATTTTTGTGCATGACCTCTACTTAATAAACATACCTTAGTTTTGACATCTGTGAGTCAAGAGTGATGTTCAAATTTTTAGTAGATGCAAAATACTCAGGGCAGGACAGATTCTCACAGTTGCAACAGTTTTGCAAGAATTTGCCAGTCCTCTTCCTCTGTTTGCATTACTTTCACCAGTGTTCATACCCCTACATCTGACTCTCTGGCTTCTTTTTCTCCTCTCTTCACAGACAAGATCCTTCAATTCCTAACGTTCACCAATTCAGCTATCTCACGTTCCTTCCAGTCTGTTCCAGACAATTGAGAGATCTGCTTCCATTCATCTCTACCATCATCAACAAATCTTTCTCCTTTGGATGTGTGCCTACTGCAATCAAGATTGCCAGATTGGTAGCAATCCTACAGAAGGCCACATTCGACAGCTCTAACATTTGCAATTATTTCTCTCCTTCCTCTCAATGTCTTGAATGAGAAGTCTCTAATCAATTCTCTCTTTTTCACCCAGAACTAGCTTCAGGATTCTTATCGGTCTGGCTTCAAACTGTTACATTCCACAGAAACTGCCCTCAGTGTCATTAAAAACTTCATGCTGCCAGACCTGCCAAATTGTCATCTGTCCTGATTTTTCCACAAACCACAACATCCTCCCCTCTGTTCTCTGAGTAACCTTGGAGTAACTTGCTCTGTGTGAAAATGGTCTGGTCCCATCAAGCAACATGGAGAGTATGCATATCCAATTGATGTAGGCTCTGTACTCTGTCCTGCAAGGCTCAGTGCTAGGTCCTCTTCTCTTTATCTCTTGGTAATTTATTACAGCTTCTCCTACCACTGCTATACTGACAGCACTCATTTCCACTCATCATGCTTGGCTGACATTGGTTCACAGCTCACAACAAGTTCAACCCCAGCATGACCAAGCTTCTGTGCATCCTAGGAACTCCCAATACTCATGATGATCTCACTTTTTCCTTTGAGAACACCCTGGTTTTGTCCTTTTGAAGCTGCACATTTTCACGATTGGCCCCTTCTAGCATCTGTCTCCATGGTTTCCCTGTGTCATGAAATTGCTTCATTTTCTCTGTTCCTGTTCCAGTGCTTGTTTTTGTTTCTACTGTATCGTTTGTATTTGTCTCTTGTTCTCATTTGTGTGTTCGTGTTGCTGGTCAATGTGAATCCAAACCTTTGTTTGTTCAAAGCCCTGTCATGGTTTTGCTGCATGTATTTGTTAGCCTAGCCTTTATTGTGTTCGCTTGTCATAGTTGTTTGTACATACCCCTGCTCATGTAAGTCTTGTTGTTGTGTAGCCTATTTCCCTTTTTGTTTCTGTATATTTTTGTTTCTTGTGTTTGCAATGTATATCAGAATTCTTCATGTTGGCTCTTTGACTCTGGATCATGATTATGACCCTGATTTTGGATTTGCCCGTAATAAGCTTCACTCTTCTGTCCACCTTTGATTGCTCCATGTTACACACATAGCCTTGGAATAACTTTGGACGATGAATTATAGCTTGCAACTCATGTTTCACAACTTACCCAGCTATGCAGAAGTTTCTCTTTTGTAAATTCCAAAGAGATCAACCCTCTCTCTCATTGGAAGCTTATTTAGTCTCCTGTCAACTCAAGGCTTGACTACTGCAACTTGCTACATGTGGGTTTTCCTCAATGGGCCATCAGACCTCTACAACTGATCCAGAATGCAGCAGCATTGCTGGTCTTCAAATGTCTGAAGTTCACATGTTATGTGAACATGTTATGTGAACTGCTGCATTTCCTATAGTAGCTGCTCACATTAGATTTAAAACCTTTCCTACAAAACGAATGGACCAGCCCCTCTCTACATGATGACAATGGTCAAAGCAGAATCTGTACCTTGTGTACTTTGAAATTAAATGTAGCAATATGAGCACCTTAATAATTCAACTATCAAAATTGAGAAGCTTATTTGGGGCACCACCATAAATATATGGAAATTATGTATTATCACTAAATATTAATTACTGAAATTTAATCAATGTTGTATCTCTGTCATTCTGAAGTAGACCAGCATTAGAACACTCTTTTCACACTTTCTAACAAATTCAATTAATAAATAAAATGTTTGATTATACGATATCAAGAATTTTTAGGCATTTTAAGGTATAGTAAATGTGAGATAAACAGACATGTCTCAAATGGTAACAGTAACAAATTAAGCAAGGAAAATACCTTTATGGGGAAACCTAAACTGGGAATTTTTAACAGGAGACTTAGACCTATATGTAGTACCTAAATTAACAAAATGATTGGTCTAATTCTATAGTGAAAATAAAGATTGGGGCAGAAGACAGTGACTGGCATATATGTCAGATCCATCTGCTGTTGCTTCAAAGGAGATTATGCTTCATGATTTTTGGCTCAGAATGAAGTGGGCATAACTACAACAGTCAATAGCACTGCTAGCAAACAGGAGATATCTGACAGTATAGAGATACTCAGAGATGATGCAGCAAACCGATTCCACGATTCCACTGCTCTGTACTCCTTAGAAATAAGCAAGGCCTCTGAAGATGTCAGCAGGTGTAACATCATTGCTATTGTAGATTATTTTAATGTAGTTTTCTTCATTGATCACCAGGTAACTAATTGCAGTTGGCCAAACAGAATCAATTGGAGCTCTATGAAGCATGAAAATGAGAAGTTTTAAATGTAGGGGATTGTGACAAGCATATTAAACAACTGGACAAACTAATGTTAATATGGAAAGATGACTGACATAAAAAATGCAATTTTAACTAGGTTCTAGGCTTTCTTCCATCCAAGAAAGCCCAGGAAAAAGTTTTTTTTTTTTTTTTTTTCATTCTGTGTCTAGACATTTATCCAGGGAAAAAGGCATTTGAAAGGGGAAGTAATCTTATTAATTAGCACATACCCAGGTCATGAATATTGATCTCTATTGTTTAGGTGAAAAGGAATCAAATGACTTATCAAGACATTTTCCTTGGATGGCTACAAAAAAGGCTTGTCAGCGTCTTTACCACCTCAGACACCTAAGAGACTTCAGACTGCCCTCCAAGGTACTGCAGAACTTCTACACCTGCACTATTGAGAGCATCCTCACGGGGAACATCACAGTCTGGTTTGGAAACAGCACCAAGCAGGACAGACAAGCACTCGAAAGGGTGGTGCGTTCAGCTGAGCGCATCACTCGTACGGAACTTCCTGACCTGCAGACCATCTACGACAAGCGGTGCCAGACCAAGGCCAGGAGGATTGTGAAGGACCCCACCCATCCCAACAAACGACTCTTGTCTCTGTTGAGGTCAGAGAAGCGCTTTTGCTCCCTGAAGACCAAGACAGAGAGACTGAAGAGGAGCTTCTTCCTATATATGACTGCTATATATGTATATGTATATATGTAACTGTAAAAAAATGCCATATATGTAAATGTAAAAAAGCAAATTAGATGGCAGTACTGACATGCTTTGAACAGCCTGTTCTACCTCTTCACAGAGATGCTTTATAGGAGCTCTGTAGGATACTCCACTGTCCAAACTTCTCTCTACAGGTATCAGTACCCAGGTTTTTCCAATAAAACATTCCCCACACTATTACTCCACCTCTGCCAGATGAATTTAGATTAATCTGAGGTGAAGTTTTTCCTCTGCTCATTGATCCAAATTTTGTACTCTTTTGTCATCTAGAGACTTGACTGTCTGAGAGTGACGAGTTCTGTGCTTGGCCACATTAGTTAGAATTTACTGTGTATACCTGTTCATCAAAAATGATTCTTGACATCCTTCTTTGACCTCTTTTGTTTACAGGATCTGCTTTTGCTGGATGTTTTCCCTCAGTCTCAACACTTGTACAAGAAAACCCCATAAGGTTGGCAGTTTTTGAATTACTGACCCATGCTAGTCTAGCACAGGATTCAAAGTTGAATCAAAATTACATTCAGCTCCAATTTTGTGCTCTAGATGAATGCTGGTTAATTACTGCATTAGTGTAAATAGATTCCTTTTTTCACTATCGTCAGAAACACATCTCTCTGCATTTGGAATAAAAAGGTATATAAAGTTGATGCTTATGAATTTTTCCGTGTAATCCTATATTTTTGATGTCAGGATACAAGTACTCCTTGGCAAAAATCTTACCTTAGAACCCTTTAGTAGGTAGTTATTAAGGCATTTATTAAGTTATGAAGTGTTTTTTAATTTTCCTTTCCTTTTTTTTGTGCTGATATTAAGCACGTGTTTAAAAATGTGCTGATGTAACAAAATACTACACTGATTTATCATTAGAGCAGAAATTAAAATTGCTCTCTTTCATTAATTTATCTTGGACTATGCAGTTAGTAAAATCTTTTAAGTGAAGCCATCAATAATATAATAATTCATTTTTTTTCAGAAAATGCAAAGAAAGACAAACTGAGTAAAGCAAGTACTAACTGATGTGGATCTGACAAAAACAATCAAAACCCGCATCACTGAGTATGAAAATGAGAAGTTTTCAGACCCCATCACAGAAGCATTCAGCCAGTGTAGTTGATCCCAGATCTAAAACGCCATACATTTCTTTGTATAATGTCCCCTCCAATCAGCAGCTGCAGTGTGCAGGGGAAGAACCACAGACAGCAAAGAGCCCACCGAGAGCACAAATCCTTCTACATTTTCATCAGAAGCAAAGAGGCCAGGGAGGACATTGGGAAGTTTTTTCTTTAAAGAAAGTGTGGCAACCCGGCAACCCGGCAACCCCTTCAACTGCACCCACCGTGTCTCTTCAGCAAACACTAGAAACACAGCTGAGCAGTTACTTGGTGTCTCCCATGCTGGATAATGAAGAAAGTCCACCAGAATTGTGGAGAAAGCATGATCTACACTTTCCCACTCAAATTATGTGCATCTCCAGTTTTAAGATCATTTTTGAACTATTTGTACTTTATTTGTTCACTTTAACACTAATTATCTGAAATTGTACACATAGGACAATGATCATTCAGGATTCAAATTGAAGTAGACACATAAGCCAAGACATGCATTCACATCCAGGCTTATTTTTCAATCATTTATGTTCCATTTGAGCTCACCTAATACAGAAACAAAATGTAAAAATAAAAAAGTACTCCTATTTGGGGGGTGTATTATGTGTATTTGTATGCTGGAGATTCATTTTCTGTCATGCTCTACATTTACTGATTCATTTTAAGCCATTTAGCTGACATTTCACCAAGGTCTTGTCAAAGAAAAGTGAAAGATTTTGAGAATATACATGAAATGATTTAGGAGCTACACAATATTTTTCACTAGGTGTCCTAGACATATACACAGTGCCCAAAAACCTCATCAGTCACTATACATCAACATCACAACAACATTCAACAACTTACTAAGACATTAGCTTCATTATAGTTTCATTTTTAAAGGCTAACCAATATTAGCTTCCTTGCTATTATTTTCATTGCTATTAGGCTAAAAGGTTATGGAAAATACTGTAATATTGTACAGAAATAATATATTTTCTCATTTATATTTACAGTTTGTAGCAGGATTCTGAAATTTTCCAGTATTGAATGGAAACATTCAGTGATTGGCAGTACAAACATTGTAGTCCATGCTAGAAGCCACTGAACAATCCCTCTGCTTCCAGCTCATAACTGAGCCCAAACAACTGTCTCACTTGTGAAGTAATTTGATTGCCCTCTTCCCTCCTAACACCTTGGTACTTGGTAAGTGTGAGTGAACATTACTCAAAGAAAATAGCTCTTTATGGCCCAACAGCAACGATGGAAACTAAGAAAGAAGGGTATTAGGGGTCTATTCAGGAACACTGCTATGTGAGTAACAGGCATTTTGTGGTAACTAAAGGCTTGTGTATTTTGTGTTAGGTTTATGAAGGAAAGGAGCATGTGTTTTTTGTATAAAGACAAATAAAGCAAGGGAATAATGAACTTTACTAACATTCTATATACTATTTAAGGGAGGACAATATCTAAATACCAGCCACTTGCTCCCCATCCGAGCAGGTTTTTAGTTCAGGAGGAAATGTTACATGCCTCAGATCCTCCCTGAAAACCTGAAAAGTAAACATGATAGTGTATCTTAATAAGAACCTAGCATCTATACTGAAATAACTAGTAAGTCAGTGTTCCAACATCCACAAGGGGCAACTGCTGTCACAACTAGAGATTGACGAGGTACAACACAAAATGTATGGCAAGGGGGAGCCAGGACGACAGCAGAGATATCATCATACCCACACACCAAAGTTGGTCACAAAAACCCAATGAGTTTATGCTTCAGCTCAACACCAGAGCTGCTGACCTGAGATTGAAGATCATTGCTAAACTTGACAGACTACCAAGCCGTAGCAAACTAGACCAAGTAGTTTGTAGTAGTCTGAAGTACCTGAAAGGCTGCTGGAAAAGGTGAATGCAGGTAATCACTACTATGACAAACCAACTGAAATACACCACAGCAACCATGGCACAACGGATCTTTGGAGAAGGAGAGATCCATGGAGGACATTGAGGACCAAGATATGGACAATACAGCGAGAAGAGGCTGCCAGCCTGATGAAGTACACAAGATAAGCCAGGAGAATAAACTGGATATTCTCCCATGAGCTATCTAAAGTGTACAATACTAAAAGGCATATGGGAGAAGGAGGCATCACACAACAAAACCACAGGAAACTGTAACCATTGTACTAGCAGATATCGAGGAATCAGTAACCATCACAATAGCAGATATCCAAGATTTTGACAGGTGAAGAAAATTATTGTATTCCATGAGCAGCCTGGCAGCCTAAATGGGTAGCAGCCAGACAGTCCTGATCCTGAAGGACCCCCAGAAAGGGGAAGTTCTATTCAATTACTGGCCAATAATCTGTCTCTGCACTACTTGGAAGCTCCTGTCAGGCACCACTGTGGCTAATATGCATGGTTCAATACATGAGCGAGGCCCAGAAAGGCATTGCCAAGAACACCAGAGGAGGCAAGTACCAGCTACTGGTGGATAAAACAGTCACTTGAGTCTAAAACCAGACAAATAAACCTGTCCACATCTTGGATTGACTACAAGAAAGCCTATGATTCTATGCCCCACACATGGATCCTGGAATGCTTGAGTATATATAACATCAACAAGATTCTAAGTGTCTTCATCAAAAACTCAGTGGGGCTGTGGAAGACAACCTTAAAGGCCAATTTCAAGACAATAGAACGAGTCACCATCAAGTGCCAGATTTTCATCCCAAATCAACAATGCAACTGAGGAGTAAGAGGGACCATCATGGGAGGAAAAACCCCTTCACAATAAGTACCACTAGCAGATAGTGGCTGATATGGAGAAATCTTACCTATGGCTGTATTGAAAGACAGCACAGAGGCAGGTGTACACCACTGAATTCCAAACTTCTCTTTGTACTGTCAGCAATCCTAATCCACCACCCAAGTTGATTTGAGGCAGTGAAATGAGCCAGTCTGAGTTATTGTGGACTGCTCTGAAATTTACCAAGAGATCTGAACTGATGTGAAGATGTTCCCGTAGCTCGCAGGTGTTGATGCAGGGGTGTGCCCTGGATGTAGCTATGAGCAAAACAAAGTTTGACTAAATTAAAACTAATTATTGTTGGCCAAAAAGAATAAATCAGAAATGGCAAAGAGGATGACTTTTCCACAGTAGTGGAAAGCAATTGAAACAAGTTCAAATCTTTAACTCAATTTTTAATTTACAGTCTCATAGGAAGAGACACAAGAAATTATTTTTGGGTCTATTCATGTATATTCATGTTTTCTTTGTCTCATCTTCAGCTGTGATTCAGCTGTAATTTAATATAAAAAACAAATTAACAAAAAGAAGAGATAGAGGAAAAGAAAATAACTAGGTAGTGACTTGGATTATGGGATATGTCTTTTAAACCATAAAAGGTGGGAACACACTAATTCATGAGGTAATAAAATGATTTTTTAAGCAGAAAAGTATGGATGGTCTGGAATAAAATTGTTTCATGCAGGAAAGTCCTCTGTAGGCTTAAGTGTAAATCCTCAGGCGGCCTCCTTGACAGGCCTCAAGGGGCCTCAGTTGAGGAAGGAGCCTGGGTTTAAGGATGGGCCAGCCCAGACAAGCGCCGCAAGAAACAATATGGGCAACGGGTGATATAGAATACAATCGCCTTTTTAAAAAAAAAAAAATAGAAGTAGTTCAAGATGAACCTAAAGGTATCAAGAACTGGTTGGTGTAAGTATTGAACATCAATTTGCATACATTGAATAATGCATGGTTTGGAGAACAATAGTGGAAGTTTTTATGAAAAAATGTAAATGGTTATGATGAAAATGTATAAAAGGTGTGCCCACCTGAGACTGTTAGACATTCTCCAGACAATGCTTTGTTTGTAACATTGAGCTCAGAATAAAGACGGGACCAGCAATTCTCTTCAATTAATTCCAGAGTCTGCATGTTTATTTCTATTTAGTGTGTCTTGAACTTAGGAAGATCTAGGAACAACAGTCACACCAAATGTGACCTTTGATGTCACACCCATGAGGGGTGATACCTGTATATGTTCAAAAGAGTTGCCCCAAGGTTGATAGGTTGGACAATCCACCTGTATGTCAACCATTTATGTCCTAGATCCCAAAGGGGATAGCTGTTCTATTGGCTGCCAAACATTCAACCCCTGTGTTTTTTTGCAAATGCTGTTTATAGCCACCACTATGTGGGTCTGTGGAAATAGGACCTATTACACATTACCTGCAGGAATATACAATGGCATGTTCTATCGCTTCACTTGGCAAGGTTGTTGCACCACTGCAGTGGTGACCGCTAGATTAACTGTGTTTAAGGTACAACATCATAACTCCCACACCAGACAGAAGCGCTCTGTGTCCCCACTATCAGTGTCATATGAGAGATACACCCTTGCAGACCCATGGACAACACCGGGAGATATAGTAGGATGGTCTGAATAAAATCAATGGTCTGGTCTGGCAAATTTTAATCTTAGCTAATGACACAGAGATTGCCCTAGAACTATTAAGCGAGGAACTTTCCTCGGTCAGAGAGGCCATTCTCCAAAATAGACTAGCTTTTGACCTTATTCTACTGGAAAAGGGTGGTGTCTGCAAAGTGTTGAACACATTACGTTGTTTCCTTATACCTGACTATCATCGGAACATCTCAGATTTAATCAAACATATGTGCAACACACTCATTGTCCCTCCCAGCACAGATGACACCTGGTTCATGTGGCTTCAGAACCTCCTAGGAAGTTGTGGACATTGGATTCTGACTATGATCATGCCTGTAGTAATCATTGGGATAGCTATATGCGTAGTGCCTAGTTGGACCATGTTTAGTCTCCTGCATGCAATCATTCCTAGATAAACTGATACAACCTGCAATGGCCAATGACTATCAGCTTGTACAAGTGCGAACAGAAGAGGAAGTCAACTGGGTACTGCCCATGCAAAGGGATCCATATGACCCTACTCAGGACTGGCCCCCAGCTCCGCACAGATACTATGAAGCACCAGGAAAGGACTAGGCTGATATGACAAAAACTTGTCAAAATGCAGTCTTACTATTAGTAGTATTAGTTTATCTGTTGTTGGTCTGTTTGCCAGGCTTGATAATTTGATTGCAAATGTTTCGTCACGAAACTAGGAGACATCATCAGCACAATTGTTGATGATTTTTTTTGGCTTGTTTTGCATGCTTAACAAATAATGCTAATATGAAGAGGCGTAACCCTCACAAAAACAGCACTTTGTTTAATATTGTCTAAAGTAATAACGCTCGGGTCAAAATTCTCCCAAGAGAAGACCATGGACTGAAAAGATTTTTTATGGCAATATATTTTACATTGTTCTTTTATGACAATATCTTCTACAATGTCTTTAAGATTAATATAATTTTCTTAGTTGTCTTTAGGACAAAAAGGAGGGAAATGTAATGGAAAATTTATAGTTAATCAACCTCGAACAGTTTGTGCAGTAAGTTAACCCTAACTTCCTCTTGTCTCCCTGACCGTGACCTTGCCCACTATCAAGGCCGCTGGTGCTGGGAAGATAGGTGCAGCTAGACAAAACAATTCCTAGTAGGGGAGTCTTTCCTTTTTCTCACTGCTCTGGATGAACAGTATAGAGGTAGGCTGAGAAAGGAGGAGGAGGTCACCCTCTCCCTTACAGATGCTTGTGTGTGTAACTGAGACACCCTAAGGCTGAGTCTTTGAATAAACTTAATTTTTCTTTTTTACCCTTGCCACTGAGTCATTTAATAGCACAGCAATTGCTGCAATCATTATATTGTTCCTCTAAGCTGTCCAGGAAGATTTACACCACTGTCACGGTCAGTCCCTTCCAGGTTCTGTGTTTCATGTTTTCCCTGTCTTGTGTTTTTAGTTACATTCCATAGTTTTGTCTTCTTCGCCCCCATTTGATTTTCAACACCTGTCCCTCGTTTAGTTCATGCATTTAAACCCTGTCTCCAGGCTTGTGTTTTGGCTGTTCATTGAATGTGTTTAGTTCATTGTTTCTGCATATATATATTTTTATTTATTTATTTATTTATTATTATTATTTTTTTTTTTAATGGTTGTGTTTATTTGATTGTGTGTGCTCTGGTTGGTTAAGGTAGGCTCTGAGTTTGCTTACTTTTGTCTTAGATTCTGTGAAATTCAAGGCTTGTTGTCTAAACCTAGTTGTTTAGTTGCTTGATAGCAGTGATTACTCACTACAGGTCTAGTTTTGCCCTGACCTTTGGTGTGAATTGAGGGGTTGGCTCAGCACTTATTGAACTGAGTTAAATTAGGATGACTCTGCTATAGACATGTCTGTAGCAGTAATAAACATCTGGAGGAGGTTTGGTGGTGTTCTCAATCAGTTCATCTACATCTCACCTACAAGACTTCACAAACTCAGCTAAGTATCTTCTCATATTTCAATCCTTTCTCATACATCCACAAATCAAGCATCTGAAATGTGCTTCACAATTCCCGTCCACATCCCACAGATCGTCTTGACACATAGACATTACAACCTCACTGACAATGCTTCACACCATTACATATTATGGCGGCAGGAGGCCTCTGGAACTGCCAATCTGCTGTCCAGAAGGCTGACTTCATCTGTGCATTAGCATCCCTACACTTCCTGGCTCTGACACATGGATCACCCCTGAGAATTCGGTGACACTAGCTGCCCTGTCCTCTGCCTTTTCGTTTACACATTCTCTGAGGTGTCTTGGCAGGGGTGGTGGCACAGGTTTACTAATGTCCTGAGGTGTTTCACTCCATTTTCCATCTCCTCTTATGAATTTCATGCCATTAGTCTTTCCCCACTAAACTTATCATTGTCATCTACTGCCCTCCAGGTTCCCTAGATCACTTTGTTGATGAGCTCGACATCCTTCTGAGTCATTTTCCCCATTGAAGGAAATCCACTCATTCTCCTTAGTGACTTCAACCTTCCATCAGACAAGCTGCATTCCTCCTGCGTCCATCCGCTGTTGACAGCATTTGACCTCACCCTCAACCACTCTCCTCTGACTCACAAAGCAGGCAATGTTCTGGACCTGATCTTCAACCGTACCACCACACCATCAGACATCAGTCACCCCCCCCCCCCCCCTCCTGGACCATCACTTTCTATCCTTCTCTCTCCCTTCTCTTTCCATCCAGCCCTCTCCAATGTGTTCCTCCTTCCTCTATTGCAATCTGCACTCCATAACTCCCTCTTCCCTTACTTCTACTATTTTGTCCACCCTTCCTCACCTTGACTATCCTCTCTGGATACAGTTACAAATACTTTAATTTCTACACTCTCCTCATCAATGAATCTTCTGTGCCCTCTCTTGTCTAGACCTGCTAAGTCCTGCCCCCTGGCTAACAAACACTTAGCTGCCACAGGAGAGAACTAAGGACTGCAGAGGCGGTGGAGGAAATTTCCCATAAATTCAGGTCTTGGCTCATACAGTCTCTCCTTGCAGATGTTGCTTCCAGTGACAACTTGGAAAAGTCATCCTACTACAGGGAGAAATTCAAATAATCTGATCCACGTAAGCGCTTCAATATTTTTTTCTTCTCTCCTTAATCCTACCCCTCCCCCTCCTTCCTCATCTCTTACTCCAGAAGATTCACCACCTTTGAGAAGTCCTTTTCCTCTGTTCCCACACCTCCAACCAATGTGCATTCCCCAACATCCAACTCTCTGACTTCTTTTTCTCCTCTCTCCACAGATGAAATTCTTCAACTCCTGACTTCAGCAATCTGACTACATGTCCACTGGATCCAATTCCTTCTGCTTTGTTCCAGACAATCACAAGAAATCTGCTTCCTTTCATCTGTCCAACAACTCCTTATCTTCTGGATACATGCCTACTGCATTCAAAACTGCCAGGGTGGTACCAATCCTCAAGAAGGCCACACTTGACAGCTCCAGCATTACCAACTACAGACCAGTATCACTACTTTCCCCTCAAAAGCCCTTGAACAGCAGTTTAATCAATTGTCTCTCACCAGAACCAGCTGCATGATCCCAATCAGTCTGGCTACAAACCAGGACATTCTACAGAAACAGCCCTCATAGTGATCACTGAGAAACTTCATGCTGCTAAAGCTGCCAAACAGTCATCTGTTTTGATTCTTCTAGACCTTTCAGGAGCCTTTGACAGTGAACTACAACATTCTTCTGTTCTTTCCAGGCTTGGTGTGACTGGCTCTGCTAGGACTGCAACTATCTCCAATCAGGTGACATGAGAGGATCCACATCCAAACCATTATACCCATGCCTTTTAACAATCTAGCACTTAAACAATAAGATGGACCTTATGTATTTAGCTCTTCTAGGTTCAGCATTCACTCCTGTATTCTAGTTCACTGGTATGTTTAATTTTCAACTACTGTACTTGAATTCCTTCCTTCATTCCACTGTTTTAAGTCACTCTGGATAAGAGCATCTGCTAAATGCTGTAAATGTATTGAAATTTAAAGAATGCAACAAAATTTGATTGGACTATGATTCCACAGCACCCCTCAGTGACTAATAGCATCTCCCATCTGGACTGATTAACTTTCCATTGTATGGCCCAACAAGGGAGATTGATGCACAAGTATACTTAAATCTGAGTAAAATCCAACTAGCCATCACTGCTGAAGTTGAGACTCCTCTCTTAATTTGTTAACTTTTCTTTATACTGTATTTCAATAATTTATGAAATTATACCCATGTCTTAACCCTTTTATTGTAGTAATTGCATAATCTTTATACTTGTATTATCATAGTTGCATTTATTTGACTCTCAAACTCAAGGTCATTTTACAAATTTTTTTTTTTTTTTTTTTTCCCCCCCTCATCTGATGAAGTGGCAGCCAATTTGTGCAGTGTGCTCTTGATCAGAAACCACACTTGTGCACTTGTACTACATAGTGACTGACTATCTCCTCACTGCAAGTATAAGAGAAAGATGAAGATTATTTGAAATATTAAGTTATAACTCTTGTCTAATGTCTATCCTCTTTTATTTCTATCCAAGTCATGCTTTCTGTACCTAAAAGTAGTGCTTCTCTTGATGGAAAATGTTTTCTAATAAGTTGTGCTTTTATATTGGTTGTAAGAATGTGTGATAACTGTTCCAACCTGTTATGGCTTAAAAGACATCTTGCAACCTAAATATCAATGTCTGGTTGTTATTTCCCTCTTTCCTTTATTTACTATATTAAATAAAGCAAAACTGGAGCTGAGACAAAACATGAATATTCAAGGAATAATTTCTACTCATGCCTCCTCCACTGAGCTTCCCCCATCAGTAAGGTCAAGTCTGAATCTGAACCTTTAAGAGTTAAGTACTTATAGCATTTTTATTTTACATGTCTGTCTTGTATGAAGTTTGTTAGTCTTTCAAAACTTTCCTTTACAGTACTGTCAATGTAAAGTCATCCTCTTTTGTCATGGGTAGAATTAGGATAAGTTCTGTTTGGTCAACAGTAATTTTTTAATTTAGCCAAGTGCCAACCCTATGTTTACTCATAGCTATGTCAAGGATGTGCTACAGCAGCAGCACACCTTTGGGCTACTCAGAACATCTTCACATCAGCTCGGAATTCTCTGCAAAATTCAGGGCAGTCCTAATCAAATCTAGCTGGCTTGGTTTGACATCTTGGAACACCTTGGGCAGTGGATTGGGGTCTCTGAAAGCACAGAGGAAAGTTCAGAATCCAGTGATGTACACCTGCCCTAAGTTCATTCACGCAGAAGCGGACTGACCAGCCAGCCTATCAATGTTCCTGAAAGTAAGAGCTGTGTATTCCATTTAAATGCTAGCTCTGGGTGCCTGCAGTAAGCTGTAATTTGGTGCAGATTTCTCCCCCCATTAGCCTGGATAGTAACCTCAGGCTCTCCAAACCCCCTCAGGCAATTCTCCATTTAGCTATAAGTAGCTCCTTGGCTAGGTTAGCATTAGCTAAGATGTATGTTTAGGTCTAGGCCCTCTGGCTTGTGCGAACAGCTTTATCATCAGTTACACTTCCTCTGTCATCTTATTTTGATTAAAAATTTTTTTAATTTATATATTGTCTTGTTTTTCTCATCCTCATTTCCTCTCTCCTTCCCTAGTCATTCATTAAGAATTATAACAAATTTGGGGACTGGGGTATTCTGGACAGTAGTCAGCACATTTGCTTTTTAGATGGGTGATGATGGGAGCTCTGTCCTGGTCTTAACTACCTCCCCTTTCCCTGTACCTGGTGTAGTCCCCCAGGGGGCTGTGTTTTCTGCTCGAGAGTACACTGTGCCAAAATTGGCTGCTGCTTCTCATCAGGTGTGTGCGTGATTGTAAAAACCTGATATCTGTAAAAGTGTCCTTGATTTTGAGAAAGGTGTTATTTAAATGTATCTAATACATTTAATTGTATCAATAAACTTCACATTTATTTACCTGATATTTTTATCCATAGCAATCTACAATTATGATTGAGTACAACTTGAGTGTTAAGGGCCTTGCTCAGAGGCCCACTAGTGGCAACTTGTCAGTGGTGGGGCATGAACCAGCAACCTTCTGATTACAAGTCAAGTACCTTAACCACTGAGCTCCCAGTGCAGTTCTGAAATGATACTCAAACAACATAAATAATAAACTCTCTGAGATTAATCATTGTAGTTGATAGTTGTTTCCCTATATTTAGGATGGTGCCCCCTGTTAATTTATAACATTCATAATATGTATTTTTGCTACACTAGCAAGGGAGAATATTGCCTGTGATGTTCAGTTGAAGTCATGTGGCCTGACCCAGCTTAGAGGCATGATGCTGAGAAGGAATGAATGATTGACATTTCATATTCTACAAATACTAATAAATATATTGCTGTTCATACCTGGTTTGTTTTTGTGAAAGGATTTTTGGTATCTTTTCTCATTCTCTTGCTTCATTCAGTCTTAACCCTAGCCTGTTCTCATGGTTTGTCTTTTGGAGTAGAGTTATCATTGTAGTTAATTCTCTATATGCCTCACATGTGGATCCCTTCCCACTAGCATTTTGTTACAGCTAGGGATTTGGTGAAGTTAGTGTTTGTTAGTTGTTGTCTTTGGAGGGAATTGCACATAGCACACTGACTGAAGAAGCTTTTTATGTCAGTTGTGATGCCTGACCACAATACAATTTCACACGGTATTCTGAAACTTGCTTCAATGCCTGAGTGTCCAGTGTGAATTTTTGACTAGAAGACAGGTTGCAATGTTTCTAGGATGAAAATTCTACTACCCTTGGATATTAAGCCCTGGCCTTCCTTGTATAGAAGGAAGGGTGCAAGAAATCCACTGAAGCTTGGCTGTTTTTGGGCAAGCTTTGTTTGATCTAATGTTTTAATCAGTTCTATTGTATGTGTAGAGACATTGTGATTAACTTGTTCCAGGTCTAGTTGTATTAATCCCATATCATAGACTGTGGCCAGCATCTGCCTTTATTTATTAATTTTATTTATTTGTGTGTGTGTGTGTGTGTGTGTGTGTGTTGCGTCCATGTGGGGTGTTCTGGACAAAAAATCCGCAAGTTGGTGCAGGTCTTTGGCTTATTTGTATTGCACACTGAGCTGTTACCTCTACAGTCTGAGCAGTGTTCTCTGCAGTCTCTTTGGGGCATAGAACAAGGTTTTTTTGCATATTACTTCAGGTGGTTTGTGATCACTTTGTATGGCAACATGCTCTTTTCCATGCAAGTATTGATCAAATTTGTCACATGTAAATACAATAGCAAGACATTGTTCCTCTATTTGAGCATATATCTGTTGGCATCAGGGCTCTGGAGACACATGTAACAGGATGTCCATTTTGCAAAAGGGCCGCAGCAAGGCCAATCTCACTGAAATCACATTGAATTGTGACCTCCTCCTTCAACATTGTTGTACTCGTGGATCGGATTTGGATTTGGATTGAATTTGCCAATATGCCAATATTACTCTTTTCTTTGACAATGATGTTGCTGATCCATTCTGTTGGCTCACTGACTTTAGTGACTATCCCTTCCTATTCCATTGACATGATGGCCTTTGCTTTTATTGAAATGTCGGGACTTGTTGCACAGGCTGGGCTGTTGAATCCACCTTCAAGGTGTCTTTCCAGCAAGGCACCCAAGTCCTTCGAACAGATCCTTGTATTTGTAAAGTATTGTCTCTGTGGTCTCATGAGCATGTGGGACTTAGTGTACATGAGCCTCTGTGAGTTGGGGGCGACACTGTACTACAAGTTTGGGATTTACCTGAAGTAAATTTGAAGTGGGTTTACTTGAAGTAGACACAGATTTCATCTCAGAGTAATTTGACCTGTTTTGTGACCATTATCTGAAATGTTTAACTCTTTTATTATACCAAAACAAAAGAGTTATGCCTATGTGGAAGTTCCAATTTACTAGTTGCACACTATTACATATCAGCAAGGTTAAGAATGGAAATGCTTTTATTTACTACATAATTGGATTGTCCTCTTTCCTTTGTTTATGTGGCTATTTTTTGTTTATTGGATTTATTGACCCACACCTTTTTTCGAATACTGTTGCTGAGTTTGAGTTCTGGATTTGTTCACTGTTCATTAAAATCTCCACACCTGGTTCTACACCCCTTGTGTAGCCCGTCGACTGTGACATCAGCAAGCCTCCTCTTTGCTTCTCCAATATGAAGCTCTTTCAAATAATACAGTAGATAACTCCTGCAGAAATGCACAAGGAGGAATGTGTGGTCACAGTTGATGCCTTTGTGCCAGTTATTTTAATGGCTGTGTTAGTAAATTTAAATGTAGCACATCTTGAGTTGTTTATCTTACTCTTGACAAGCATGTCTGGTGTTTTGTCTCATCTATAGGAAATTAGTGGGGAATGCTTAAAATGGGATGTGGTCTTTTGAATCCTCCAGGATAATACAAAGTGTCTAAGAGAAATATTTGCCATTGTTTTACTTGTAGGATAAGTCAGCAGCAAAGCAATTATTGTTTTAACAGCAGGTCAGTGAATCCACTCTCTGAACAGGTAAAACATGAGCAAAGGCATCATCTATGACTTCTTTAGGAAGCACACAGTTTTGAAAATATGCACACTTATTTCCACACTTTTCTGGAGGAAGTCTTCATTCTAACTGTAAATGCACTTAAGTCTAAGTAGCTGTTAGTAATGGATGGAGTTTTGCAGGCCTTGGAATGTGAAGAATTGTATTGGAAATACACAGGATTCTAATAAATAGTATTTATACAAGAATTTCCAAAATTCACTGAAACTTCCAAAAAGTTTATCCTCATGCCAGGATGTGCTATACTCCATGTATATTCAAGAGCTGGGTGGAATGTGGAGAATAAAAAAAAGAACAGTTAACCTCTTCTAATATGTATTTAGCAATACCAAAAATGTCATCAATGTATCTCAGACATTCCAAGGGTACATGTCCAGTATATTGCTCAAAAATATTTCTCAGTGGATCCAGCAATGAGGTTAGCATAGGATGATCACATTTTAGTACCCCTTTTAACTTCTCTTATTTGTGAGTAGTACTTGGAGTCAAAGGTGAAGCAGTTCAGAATTAACACAAGTTAACTGACAGTCTTAAGAGAATATCTGTGGGAGGGATTTTCTCAGGTCTTGCATCAAGAAAATATTTTAAAGCTCTTCATTATGGATGACTGTGTATAAACTTTTAATGTCCATGAAAAAAGCAAGGAGTTGGCAAGTAGTGTTTGTTCTTTCATGTGTTCAATGTATTGTAAAAAGTGTGAAGAGTCTTTAAATATGTAGGTAACGATTGGTTGAAAAATGTCATCCAGAAACTGGAATATTATTTCTGTTGGGTAGGACCAAGTACATACAATAGGACATCCAGGATTATTTTCCTTATGAATTTAAGTGAGACGGTAGAAATGGCTGCATTAAGGATTATCCACAATAAGATTCCGTGCCAAATGAGGGAGGTGTCTTGCTGTAATGGCATGATAAATAGTGCACTGAAGGGAAGATTGTAATTGTGGAGTGCTGGTAATCTGCCAGTAAAAACTAGTATCAGAAAGCTGCTTGATTGCTTCCTTCTTGCAAAGATCTTTTCTCCAAACGACAATAGTTCCACCCTAAACAGCTGGCTTAATAACAATGTCACTTCTTTGTCTTAGGTTTTTAAGTTCATTCTTCCTTAGGCAGACTATGAATGTTGTTTAAAGATTTGTTGAAATTTAGGTTACTAATTTTGCTTTCACAATATTAAAATTGCTTAAAATTCCCTTATAGGAAGAGTCCAGAAAGACTCGGTAAATATTTAGATATATCAAGATTTCCACTAGCATCATGTGTGTATTGAGTATCCTGGATATTTTATTAAAATAAGCATGCAGTCTTAACCTCCTACTGCACCTGTGCCTTCATGTACCCTTTTCATGTATCGTTTTTTGCTCATATAGTGGAAAACAGGACAGGGGTGGCTTGGTAGTTAAGGTACTTCACTTGGGGTTGGTTAGGTTGCTAGATCAAGCCTAGTTGCTGCTGTTGGGCATCTGAGCAAGGCCCTTAGCCCTCAATTGCTCCTGTCTAGGTTTGTGTTGCCTGGCAGCATCCTAGCCCACACTGTGATAAACTGTTTCCCCTCAGCAAGAGGGGAAACAGAGGTTATAGGTAAGGTCCCTGAGAGAGTCAGAAAAAATGCTTCCTACATCATGAACAAAATCACTAAAGCTGGTGACGTAACATCATGGAAGAAGAGTTTATTTTCAAAGGAAAAACCATTAAAAATGAAAAAATCTTTAGTGTGAGTAGTGGACTAAAAATTTAAATCTCTCTCCCACTATTTCTCTCTCAGATATTCAAAACTGAAGTGAAGTACACAAAGTTTCCAGAGAAACAGGATGTTTAGGTCCTTCATCAGCAGTGCAAGCATAAATGTTTGAACTACAAAGTGCTTCATATATTATATAAAAGAACAAGCTCTGAAAATGAGATCAATATAGGCTGGAATCTACCATACCAGGCAGGACCCCAGATGCAGGCTGTGCAAAGATACCCCTGAGATAATCCAGCACATAACAGGGGATGCAAGTTGCTAAGCAGGCAGAGGGTATATCGAATACCAGAACCAAGTGGCTGGAATAGTAGACAGAAACATCTGTCATATATGTGCTGGAAGTTCCAAGGCCTAAGTGGGATACACCCCAAAGGTGGTGGAAAATGAGCATGCTAAGATCCTGTGGGACTTCCAGATACTAACAGAAAAGATGGCAATAGCTAACCAACCTGACATAGTAATGGTGGATAAACAGCAGAAAAGGGCTGTAGTGATAGATGTGGCAATCCAGAGTGATTGCAACATCAGAAAAAGGAACACAAAAAGCTCAAGAAATACTAAGGGCTGAAAGAAGAGCTAGAAAACATGTGGAGGGTGAAGGCAACTTCTGTGGTAATTGGAGCACTAGGGGTTGTGACCCCCAAACTGAGAGAATGGCTCCAACAGATCCCAGGAACAATGTCTAAGATCTCTGTACAGTCCTAGGAACAGCTAAGATAATACACAGGACATCCAGATCTCTGGTACAGGACCCGAGCTTGAAATGATATAGACGGCCTAGAGGGTGAGTGGCAAATTTTGTTTAGTGTGTGTGTGTGTGTGTGTGTGTGTGTGTGTGTGTGTGTGTGTGTGTGTATATATATATATATATATATATATACACACACACACACACACACTGAGTAGAGCAATGTCTATTTTTTTCTTTTTGTATAAAATAAAAATGTCCAGTTTGTGTGATACTGCTTAAGAGCAGCACAGTAACTTTTATACTTCAGCCTTAATATTTAGTTAGTCATGGTTATGTTTGTAAATTCAGCTTGAGATGAAGTGTTCTTTATGACATCCTGCCAAAAGCTCAACTGAGATCAAAGAACCGAGTGTGTGCTAAGAAAACATTCCTCAACATTATTCCATCAGCAGCAGATTGTACTGCAGATGAAAATGCATGGATTCATACCATTTACGACAAATTACGAACTTACCATCCAGAATTTCATTTTCAGACAACCAGACCAGTTTTTACAAATCATCAGTGTTGACAGTCATGTTTCTCCTGTATCATCGTTTTGTCCTTAGTTTATGGAAAATGGCACCCACTGTTGAGGACTTTTAGTTTGGCAGCTTTGTCTTTCCTTCGCAACAGCAGGAAGTAATTTAGTTCAACGCTCCAGCACCAACACTTTCATGTCTAAAGGTCAATCTCCTGCATTCTTGTTTATGCCATCAAAAGCATCATCTGTAAGTAGTTAATGATATTGTGCAGATCCTAGATTAATTTTTATGAGTTTTTGTGCTTTGTTTAGCTTAATGCTTTAATCTTATTTGTTGTGATACGCTATGTACAGATGCTTCCATGTTTCCCATTGTTAGCTCAGCCCCTACTTTGTCTCTACCATAGTAAGGAGTAAGCGTTTTATACTCAATAGTTGGCTTTTGCTGGTTCATGTTGATGAGCATGCTTTGGTTCCATTTGGCATGACTTGTACTGTATTTTTGTTCTTGATTTCCTTGTTTCATTCCCATTCATTTGGTGCGTGAATGCATGAGCCAATAAAGCACAGGGGCTTGGAGGCTACATCCTGACTCTCACACATTTGTTTTGAAGGGAGTTTGCTTGCTGTTAAATTATGCACACTGTGAAAACAGTATAAGCCTCATCTTCCTATTTTTATCTGACAGGAGTGAAATAAGGTAAACTAGATGCAGCTCACCTTCTTCAATTGTTAATGTGTTGGGTTTTTAAAGATGCCCTTCTGCACATCACTCTTATAAAAGATGTTTTAGAATATTTGTTGCATATTTGTCCTAATAAAGAGGAAAGCAACTGTGCTTCTCTAAATCAGAGACAAACAATTAAACACACAGAAGCTCACCAAAGAGATGAGAGGGGTGAGGTATTTCCAGCACAGCTTAAAGATGAAATTAGGATACGACCCTGTCATATCTTCAATGATATCACACATGCGTTCGGCCCCTGTGGTAGGCAAACATATGAGAAATGGCAAATGAAATATGGCACTAAATATTTGTATCATGTAAGTTGAGTTAAACCTTACAAGACTAATAGGCCTAATTTCTTGGAACAGTTGTTCTATTACTGTGTTTGTGGAAAAAGGATTATAAAGGGCTGTGTGTGTTAATGTGTTTGTTTGAGGGCTTTCTGTGCTTAGGGCTAGTGCTAGAGTTAAGTTTCAAAGGTAGGGTTAAGGGCTAGGATAAGGTACTAAAGTTAGGGTTAGGATCTGACTTACCAAAGATCCAGCCAACAGCCAGTGACTGAAACACAGACAACAAGACAAGGGAGGCACCATTACAGGCGTAGTAGTCAAACAGCTGAAACACATATATCCCCCCCTACTGGACACAACACAATAGAACATTACAAAGGGAAAAAACAAGTCTCACATACAGCTAGGTTACATTTGACTGTGTATTCCATTCCATTAATATGTTCTGTGAAAATTTATCAAATTTCAAAATATTTATGTTTATTCTAGGACACCCTATCCTGCTCTTGTTTTATAAAAGTCATAATGTCATTCTGGATTTAATTATGCCATTCATGCCAGTCATTCTGCCTCTTATGTGTGTTAAGTTCTTATTTGTTATTTTCCCCTTTTCTGCCTCATTTTCATCCATGCGTTTCTCTCCCCTTCTATATCTCTCTTAACACTTTTGACCCCATTTCCCAACTTGACCTCGGTAACCATGACGATTTGGCTGAAGAAGCAGAAGAGGCAGAAGAGTAGGAGAAAAAGCTCTCTCCTCCAAGGCCTGCGGAGCACTGTTGGGAACATGTCTGTCACAGACGTAATGATCACCTCCATACAGACAAACTGAGGGTTAAGGAATATAGGATAAACACAGGAGAACAAAAATACTCAATACAGTATTGTGTGTGTGTGTGTGTGTGTGTGAGTGAGTGAGTGATGAAAGAGAGAGAGAAAAAAAGTGTGAGTGTACCTGTGTGTCCAGGCCCAGAAGAAGAATCATAATGAAGAAGCATACAGCCCAGAGGTGAGGTAAAGGCATCAAAGCCACTGCCTGAGGATAAGCTATAAAAGCTAGGCCAGGTCCTAAGAGAGTCAGTGCGAGCTTTGAGTAGTTGTTGTAGTCTTTATAGTGATCTCTAAATTTTAAATCAGCCTTGTGTTGTGGTGAATGCTGTGGTACCTGACTCTGCTACGTCCTCTACTGCGACACCTTGCTCATGAGCCATGAAGCCCAGTACTGAAAACACAGCAAAGCCTGCTACCACACTGGTACAGCTGTTCAACAGACATAACCAAAAAGAATCCCTGACACACACACACACACACACACACACACACACACACACACACAAAGATATTTTTGACTGTACCAGAGGCAGATTTTTTTATTTTGCTTGTCGCTTTCTTGGATCATACTTATTGTTAAATTGACAAAAATGTACACTGGATATTACATACCTCCCTTTTTAATCTTCTGTAATATAATTTTTTTTTTACAGTGTAATCAATTCTTCAGTCTACATGCCTTCTGGCTTACTATCTTGCTTTTCCATTTTCCTTTTTAAAATGTTTTGGGTTTTTTTTGTTTTTTTTACTATGCAGATCTGAAGCCTAAAAACCCAAATTGGAACTTATAATGCACCTTTTATATGATTGTATGTCATTTACAGTAAGTTATTTTTTACTAAACTAACTAAAGGACTTTGCCTACTGTTATTGCTGGATGCAGCAGAAGACTATTTTCATCTGTTCACAATCATTACAAATAAGACACTCTTAGCACTTTCAAAAAGATTTATATTTGTGACAACTGGCCTTTTCTGGAAATCAGTTTTTTAATCACTGCCATGAAGGTGCTGTAAGGTGGGGTTGAACCCAGGTCAGGACACCAATAGCCTACTGGGTTTGCAACCATGCTCCAACAGTGGTGGGCCCGTGTGCAGAACAGTTAGAGCTTGGATCAGCTAAAACAAAAGGAAAAAAACTAAACACCAGGCTGAGCGTGGAAAAAGGGAGAACAAAGGATGCCACGGGAAGAAATGGCAACCCCAATGCACTGGGGAAAACTCAAACTAAAACTTCCCAAACAAAACCAGAAAATGGGGAGGAACTTAAATGGCTAAGGGAAGCTTCAGGAGAGAGACAGACTCCAGAGGGAAAAACTGGAGAAGGGAGGGGACATGTAAAAACACTGACACCCTCGCACAGAAGAAAACAGGTGCAGCACAAGGGCTCACAGACCTCAATACCCAGAGTTGCCAGCTAGGAGCTTGACTCAAAACTTTAGCAAAGACCCAGCACCAAATGACTGGGTCACTGGGCTTATATAAGGTCTAGCCCATCTGTTGGGTGTTAAGGCTGATTAGTGGTGTGGTTGACTTGAGGCCTCCCTCTGGTGGCCGGAGGGGCCTCGGCCTGCTGCCAACCCTTACAGGTGCAAGGTACAGCTCTTGGTTTTCTGTAGAACTACTGCATAGTTCTATTTAGCACTTTCAAAAAGATTTTTATTTCTGAAACAACTAGTCTTTTCTGCAATTCATTCTTTTTTTAATCATTGCCATGAAGGTGCAAAAGTGCGGCTCTTGGCTCTCTGTAGAACTATTGATTTGTGCTAATGCACAAAGCTGTATACAGACCAGGTATTGTGGTATTTGTCTTTGTAGGACACTACTAATATAACTCTAAGGAAATACTAACATGAAGTTTAGCATTTCCTTAGAGTTATATTAGTCAAATAGGTTACTCACGTTTACTTTTATTTATATAATATACATTTTGCTGGTTGGCTGTTTGCTTGTCTTTAAATAGGGTTCAGATAGTTATGAATAGGGTTCTATGTCCTTACTAGCAAAATGCAAAAATAAAAATAAAGCATAACTCCAGTTTTGTTTAATTTACACTGGCTTATTATTAAAGTTCTCTATTGTTGGCAAAGACTTGCTTATAATATTTAAAGCCCTTAATAGCCTAGTTCTGGTACATCCTATTTGACGACAACCCATTTGACCAATTAATTCCACTAAGACAGGTAAAGTGCATCTTGCACCTGAGATGAAGGAAGATTTGTTCCTTATGCGGTATCTAATCTCTGAGATAGTGTTCAGAGAATAATGGGAATGCAAACTACAAGTTTTTAAATCCAGACTAAAGCATACCCTACATATGTAGTTTGCTGAGTCTTTTATTTAGATGGTAGGTAATAGTATAGGTCACCTGTAGCAGTTGTTTGTGTATGGGTTGTAGCTTCCTAGTGTTGTTATTGAGCCCACAGTTATACTGTATGAGAAGAAGACCTGAGTACCTGCCTCCATCCACATCTGTGTAAGGAAAAAAATGGCTGAAGGGATTAATTAAGACCTTTCATATTCATATTCATATTTTAAAGTACGGGTACTTTTAATTGTTTTGTTTACTCTCTTTTGGGATGTCTGGGATTTGTTCTTTCAGGCTGATTTAAGAACTGTTTCACTTTTATAATTTTCAAAAATACACTATATAAGGCTCCTTTAAATAGCATGTTTGATATTGTTTTATTTGTTGCTAACATTTCACAAAATTTAAAGAACTTCAAGACCTTGCTACATAAAGAAAAACACCAGAAAAAAAAACAAAAATAAACAAAAAAAAAATCTTCACACAAACTGAGGACAAGAGAGAGGGGAAAAAACAATACCTGTGGGTCAAGCAGATGCTGGGGGTCAGGGTACACATAAAACATGATACCCTGCAGAGCTCCAGGAAGAGTCAGGCCTCGAATCAGCAACACTAGCAACATCACATAGGGGAATGTTGCTGTGAAATACACCACCTAAAAGTGAAGTTTTATGTTACAAATGGAGTACATGCATGTAATACAAGTTGTAATAGCTGTGGACTAGATTTTATCAAATTTCTAGGATTAAAATTATCATTCACAGTTGAAAATTTTAAGAAAGATAAACACTAACCTTAACTTTAGGTTACATTATAGGTTAAGATTGCTAAGGATCAGGCTTGAGGGTGTCAGAGCACATACCTTTCCAGTGGACTTGATTCCCTTCCAGATGCAAAAATAGCAGATGATCCACATAGCAATCAAACACAGGAGAATCTCCCAGTTGACATTACCCACCTCTTCTATGCCACCAGAAAGAGACAATACCCTATGTCTGTATCACAGATTGAGAAAGGGAGAATAATCAAGTTTGTAATTATCATGTACATTAGGTGTTTTTGTACTTTGTACTAAATAAACACTCAAACAAACTAACATGTTGTTGTCCAGATATGTGTCAAAGTTGTGCATCCAGTGATGATTCAACAATCTGTGTAAGGTGTCTGTCTTAACTACTGTAACCCACTTACTCCCAGAACTCGGTAGCAGCTGATGTTGAATTGGTTTGTCCTGTCCAGTTAAGTACAAAGTTCTTTCCAGCAAAATTGCAATTATCTATGGAAGCGAGAAGAATTTTTCATGATTTTACTGTTGCCCCACAATTTTGTCTCCACCAACATGAGGCACCTTCAAGTTTACCTGGACTAAATATCCTCTAAAACGATTTCCCAATTTTGTGGACAACATATTACTTAAATTGTAAAAAGCAATATAGAATTTCTCAAAAAATCATTTGTTACACTATAATAATCAAAGATAAGCAAAAATAACCAGTATTTTCCCTCTGCTCTCCCAACATTTGATTACGGAGACACCCTTCACACTCCTGTGCTGAACAATTTTATGCCTTCTCTCTCATCCAACCTTCCCTAATTCCTAAGATTATAGCCAAATCTAGCTCATCTACCTGCCAACTTGATCCTACCCCATTCCTCTTCTTAAAAAGTGTTCTTCTACTTCTCATCAATGTATCCCTTACTTTCGGATATGTTCATTCAGCTCTGAAAACTACAGCTATCACTCCCATTCTTAAAAAACCTGGAATGAATGCTGCACTTCTTGATAATTACCAGCCCATTACCAATCTCCCCTTTCTAGCCAAGGTCCTAGAAAAAGTAGCCTCCCATCTGCAGTCTTTCTTAAATACTCAGACTCTATTAAAACCTTTCCAGTCTGGCTTCCGTCAAATGCACAGGACTGGGACAGCCCTCTTATGTGTTCTCAATTATCTTCTTCTCTACTGATTCTGGTGACCTGAGTATTCTCCTTCCTCTATATTTGTAGATTTAAGTGCCACATTTGACACAATTAACCATAACATACTCATCTCCCACTCTTCTTAAATGGTTCACCACGTATATTTCTAATAGATCACATTTTGTCGTCTTTGGTAAATCAAATTGCATGCTGATACCGTCACTCAAGGTATTCCTCAGGGATCAGTCCTTGGCTCTCTCCTATTCATAATCTATATGCTACCCCTTGGTCAGATTATCTGCAGGTTTGGTCTCAATTTCCACTGTTATGCTGATGACAATCAGATTTATATTATTTATATTTAGATTATATTAAATATATTTATATTTATTTATTCTTTATATGATTTTATTTAATGTTTTCATACTTTTTCTCTTCATCTGTAAACCCTGAGTTTGAGAAAGACAATGTATCAATTATTATTATTATTAAAGACAGGGTTATAGATTGGAGTTCATCAAAACTTCAGTATAAGATAGCATAGCCACTTACGGAAATGTGGAAACTATTCTTACAGAAAATGATTAAAGTTGTATGGATAAAAGTATGTGGTTTTGCTGAAGTTTGTTTCTTCTTACCTGTGTTCCACATGTGGCCACAGCTTGCCCAGGGCAGTTGAGAACTAAAGGAGAATGCCAAGTAGAACAGTGCCCAAGCCAAGATTATGATGTAACTCATGCAACTGTACAGCAAAATCAACTGACCTGCATAGCCAACACCTGACCAAAAAAACATTAGATTCTTGTTAGAATCAATGAAGAGTTTTATAATACCATTCAATGCCTGACTTCTGTTGCATATAACTGAGCGCTCATGAATATCCTGAGAAAATTTGTGTGAATAGCTATTTTATTCAGTACATGCTCAGTTACCGATTTATTAAGTGTAAATCAAGACTCCACAAATGAAAGCTGGGTTAAAAAAACAACAACAAAGAATCTGTTGCTATTTCATCAGGATGTGACATCTATCACATCCTGGTTTTAACAGCAGCACATGTTTGTCAGCATTATCAAAACAAAATGCACTAGTATCCAAAGATTTCATCATGCAACAAATGGCTGGCCAATGTAACTGCCCAATCTGAGTTCTCTAGATACCAAACAAAGTCCTTTCTCTTTACTACAAACAATTAATTTGTTGTCCTCATTTGTTTATTATTTTGATGCATTTTTAAAAAATAAAACTGGTTCTGAATACCTTTATTTCAGAGAAAATGTGACTTATATTGGATTAAATTCTACTGATTTTTTTTCTAAATGGCTGTAAGCCTAAGATCCTGTTTCACATGCTATTAAATGGTCCTATTTTGCAGCTAATGATGTTTATTTGCTTTTTTCTTTTTCTTTTGGTAGGTCATATGGTTGCAATGGAATTACATTGTTGTACTATTTTTTTCATTGGATTATCTAGTTAAGATTTAAGGATAGACCTAGTGAAAAGCATTCTCCATAAGACCAAACTGTGTCCAGAACCAGTTAATTTGTCCTCATTGCTACCTGTGGCTTGCTCACTTGATATTAATGGTTTAGCTTCTCTGTTGAAGAAAATCTGTGGAAAAATAAAAAAAACCTTATGAAACTTATGTAACCGTGTAATTTTCTAATGGATCAATTTGCCTATATATATATATATATATATATATATATATATATATACACACACACACACACACACACTATATTGCCAAAAGTATTCGCTCATCTGCCTTTGCATGCATATGAACGTGAGCGACACTCTTAATCCATAAAGTTTAATATGATGTTGGCCCACCCTTTGCAGCCCTAACAGCTTCAACTCTTCTGGTAAGACTTTCCACAAGGTTTTGAAGTGTGTTTATGGAAATCTTTTGACCATTCTTCCAGAAACGCATTTATGAGGTCAGACATTGATGTTGGACGAGAAGGCCTGGATTGTGGTCTCTAATTCATCCCAAACTTGTTCTATCGGGTTGGGGTCAGGACTCTGTGCAGGCCAGTCAAGTTCTTCCACACCAAACTCACTCATCCATGTCTTTATGGACCTTGCTTTGTGCACTGGTGCGCAGTCATGTTGGAAGAGGAAGGGGCCATCCCAAAACTGTTCCCACAAAGTTGGGAACATGCAACTGTCCAACATCTCTTGGTATGCTGAAGCATCAACAGTTCCTTTCATTGGAACTAAGGGACTGAGCCCAACTCCTGAAAAACAACCCCACACCATAATCCCCCTCCACCAAACTTTACACTTGGCACAATGCAGTCAGATAAGTACATTTCTCCTGGCAAGCACCAAACCCAGACTCTTCCATTGGCTTGCCAGATGGAAAAGCATGATTCGTCATTCCGGAGAACACGTCACCACTACTCTAGAGTCCAGTGGTGTTGTACTTTACACCACTGCATCCAACGCTTTGCATTGCACTTGGTGATGTAAGGCTTGGATGCAGCTACTCAGCCATGGAAAACCATTCCATGAAGCTCGCTACACACTTTTCTTGAGCTAATCTGAAGGCCACATGAAGTTTGGAGGTCTGTAGCGATTGACTACATAAAGTTGGTGACCTCTGCACTGTATGTGTCAGCATCCGCCGACCCCACTCTGTTATTTTACGTGGCCTACCACTTCGTGGCTGAGTTGCTGTCATTCCCAATTGCTTCCATTTAGTTATAATACCAATAACAGTTGACTTTGGAATATTTAGTAGTGAGGAAATTTCATGACTGGATTTGTTGCACAGGTGGCATCCTATCATGGTACCATGCTGGAATTCACTGAGCTCCTGAGAGTGACCTGTGAGGGAAAATGCTTAATGCTTGCTTAAAGGAGGAAGTAAGGTATATGTGACCTTTAAGTGACCTTTGCCCTCAACTTGACCAATCTGCAAGAAAGGCAAATAGAGAAGTGATGGAGTATGACAGTTATCCCTTAACTGTTGCTGGGCAGGGGTGCAGCAGCAGGGAGTAACAACTTGCTTTTAGCAGGAAAGAATGTTCAAGGACGGTTGGGAGGCCTGGCACCTGGAGTCATGAGATTAGCTCATGAGAGAACAACGGGGAATGGTGGGGGTATATGAACTCATCTGAGAGAGAAGTTTGAGGCTTCTCTCCCTCGATGCATAAGGAACAGAACCAATAAAGCTTGCTCATCTGCACATCTGGCTCAAGTTGGCAGGATAGTTGGTAGGATTGCACAGCTCCATACCCTGCAACTGAGAGGGAGATGTCCATGAGGAAAAAGATAAATATCCTCATCTGCTAAACCCCATATTTGAAGGGAGAAAGAATTTCCAGAGGCGGGATCTGAACTGCTGCAATCGACCGTGGAGTGAAGCGGGGGTAAGGCAGATCCGGCTGTTGTAGGGAGGTCTGGGACCCGGCGCAGTGTGACGACACTGGGGCAAAAAGACTCCAAAAGGTGGACTGTAAGGAAACAGTGGCACCGGAGTCCCCTCCCGTCTACGGACGCGAGTGGTACAGAGTAGACTCCGACAAGCCGCGGATCAGGGCCGCTTGGGAAAGTTTGGTTTAGTATGGAGGACGACAGTGTCAGCGTTGTGCGGATGACCGCAGCCAACTGACTTAGAGTAAGTAGTAAATAACTTTCCAATATTGGTATGAAATTGATTGTTTTATGACTCTGATTGTGTAGAAAAAAAGAAAAAAGAGTGAGAGAATATTATTTACAACACATTTTATTGATCTCTTGATTTTGATTTTATTATTGATGCAGTGACGGGTAACAGTAAAAGTAAGAAACAAAAAGCTGAAACAACTGCACCATCAGGGTGTCAGCCTCGAAAATGGAACTCGCAGTTATGTACAGATATGGAAAATAAATATGGGCCAGACGTAATGGCTCAAATAACATTAAGGAATAAATGCAGGTTTCCTCCGGGAGGTTGTATGGGAATAAATAAACTACAACGTATACAGTATAATCTGAGGGAGGCAGAAAAGAAAAAAACTGATTACAGTTGATTGGGGAGCATGGGAGAATTGTATATGGGAGGCAGACGAGAGAGAGAAAAAAAGAGGGAGGGGGATGTTAACCGCATGTTTCAGATGCGTCAGTCTGTGCAGGTTTCCAAGGTTGACCCCGATACCGACTCCTGCCCATTAATGCCTCACGCTCCTCTGGTAGCAGTGGCCCCTGCAGTGCCTGCCACGCCAGTTCAACCACCGGCCAAAGAGGAACAAGGGGCTGTGACAGGAGCAGCATCAGGACCAAGCCAAGAGCCGAGGCAACTCAGACTGAGGCCAAAGCAAGACACTCTGTGCAAGCCTATTCTGAAGTCTCTCCCCCAGCCTATCCAGGATGACCCGGCCCTTATGGCGACGCCATCACAGCCATGCATGCAGCAGCTCTCGATAGTCAGCCACGGACATCGGCAACTCCTCCTGCAGCGATGGAAAAATCCCAACTGAATCTGTACAACCCGTTCCACAACCCCGTGTCACCGATACAGACTATTCAAGCCCCCATGTTAGAGATGGCAGGGCTGGAACGGCCAATACTGGTATATCGACCATGGACAATGGAAGATATGATATCAGCATTGCAACATTTACAACATCTAGTGGAGGCAGGAGGCACTAGATGGGGACAAGAGTTGTTGATGTTTTGTCAAGAGTTCCGCCCCATAACCGCGGAACTCCAACGTCTCATAGTGCAACAAGCGGGACCTAACGCATGGGCCAAGTTAAAAGGGGACTACCCTGGGAATTATGTGTGCCTGCAAAACCCCGGCTGGACTAGTCCAGACAATGCAGCATTTAGAGGAAATATTGCCACTCTCATTCAGCGTGCAACCACGGCATTCCCAATATGAGCTAACACGGCCATCATAGCTGGCTGCAGACAAGGGCCAGAGGAGAATGTGGCAGACTCATAGAAATCCACACTACCCACTGTGGAATAGAAAGACCGGAAAGGATGGCAACAGGACTGGCTGAGGTCTCAGCATGGGAAGCCCACCTGCGCAATAGCTTCATGAACGGTCTGCGAGATGAAATCAGAAAAGAGGTATGCAAGCTATGCCTCGGGTGGGAAACAGCCCCCATGAGCACTATCGAGCAGTACACCATCCACTCTGAAAAACAGCTGAGAACTGTATCAGAGAAAAAACGAATGAGGAAAAAGAATGAGGCACATCAAGCAGCCCTCACAATGTATCAAGCTGTCACAGGACAAAGAGGCAGAGGCCGTGGTCGAGGACGAGTCCATGGAAGAGGAAGAGGAAGAGTAAGAGTAAGAGGGGACTACGAGCAGGCCGACAGTGCAAGAGATGAACAATGCTACACATGCGGAAAGAAAGGGCACTAGCTAACTAGCTAGCCTTTTTCAGTGTTCCAGTGCATAAGGATAGCCAGTATTGGTTTGCCTTTCAATTTGAGGGAAAACCTTATACGTTCACACGCTTGTGTCAGGGGTATTGTGAATCTCCCACTATTTATAATGATACCCTCAGAGACAGCCTAGCACCACTCCAGTTATCGGAAGGCAGTGTGCTATTGCATTATGTTGATGATTTACTTCTGGCCGCACCCACCCAGGAATAGTGTGAAAGAGATTCCTTGTGCTTATTCATGCACGTGGCCGAGACTGGTCACCAAGCCAGTAGGTCGAAGTTACAATTTGTAAAGCCAGTAGTAAAATTCTTGGGTCACGTGATTTCTGGAGAACGGAAGGCATCGGCCACTGACTGTTCATCAGCCATTGCTCGCATTCCAAGGCCCACCACCAAATGCCAGCTGCTTTCATTCCTAGCAACGTGCTCATACTGCCGCCCCTTCGTTCCTAATTACGCACAATTGGAAGCCGCATTGAAAGCTATAGTCCCAACAGGGGGATCATAAAACCAAGGTGGAATGAACCCCAGAGGCAGCGGAAGCGTTCGTGAGGTTAAAACAGTCCCTCCAAACCACACCCACCTTAGGTATACCAAATCCAGACAAGCCATTCACCCAGACAGTTGACGAACGAAATGGGTGTATGACGTCAGTTCTCCTGCAGAAGCATGGAGACAGAAATAGGCCAGTTGCTTACTATTCCTGCAAACTAGACCCGGTGGCCGCAGTCCTGCCACCATGCCTAAGGGCAGTAGCGGCGGCTGAAAAGGCCTTGGCTGTGTCACGAGACATCATGGGGTACACTCCACTAACCCTGCTTGTTCCACACACTGTGCATGCACTTCTTAACAACCACAAGATATCACACCTCACTGGGCAACGATGGCTAAAATATCCAACTGCATTGCTGGAAATGCCTAATGTAATGGTTCAGTGGTGTACAACGCTGAACCCAGCATCCCTCCTGCCTGTGCCGGAGGATGGGGAGCCACATGATTGTGTGACACTAACAAATCATCTCTGTTCCCCTAGGGTTGACCTCCAGGACGAGCCCCTTGAGAATTATGATTTAGTGCTGTCGGTAGATGAGAAACCCAGAGACAGGGAAGCTGCAGGTCGGGTATGCAGTAGTCACTGCACATAGTACTGTTAAGGGAGAACCACTCCCCTCACATTATTCAGCCCAGGTAGCTGAACTGATTGCACTAACAGAGGCCTGTGAAATTGCTAAAGATAAAACCATCACCATTTATACAGACAGTCTCT
This sequence comes from Electrophorus electricus, assembly GCF_041902795.1. NCBI lineage: Eukaryota > Metazoa > Chordata > Actinopteri > Gymnotiformes > Gymnotidae > Electrophorus > Electrophorus electricus. The sequence goes on along the minus strand of NW_027658704.1, from coordinate 273,160 downwards.
ACACCTTTGGTGTAGTGCATGATTTTGGCATGATTTGGAAACAGCGAAAATTCCTCACTAGTTCAGGGCAACATTTCCAACACCATCACCTTGTTGCGGCCCTGCTAGATGCGATCACCTTACCAACTGCTATAGCTGTGTGTAACTGCACAGCCCATACTAAAGGCACAGACGAAGTGTTAAAAGGGAATCACTGTGCTGACTTGGCAGCAAAAAGAGCCACTAGGCTTCCAGTGACACTGCAAGCCATGTCAATTCCCATTACTCCCACTCTCGAAATATCCCAAATGCAGCAGAGTGCCTCAGCAGAAGAAAAAGCCACCTGAAAAAGGGCTGGATGCACTCTTAGTGATAACATATGGCGTGGACCCAACAGCAAACCTTGCCTACCACGCTGTTTCCTTATATGGCTACCATTGCTCACGGGCATACGCAGGTGAGCAAAGGGGGGGGGGGATGACACAACAAATAATGAAACATTGGTATACAAAGGGGTTTACAACTTACTTTAAATTTTTTTGTAGCTGCTGCATTATATGTGCACAGAACAATGTAGGACGAGGACAATCAGTGCCTCAGACGGCACACCCTCCACCGCGAGAAACATTCCAACACCTACAAATGGATTTCATAGAATTAACACCGAGCGAAGGGAAAAAATACTGCCTTGTTATTGTGTGTATGTTTTCTAAATGGGTGGAAGTGTTTCCTACAGGGAAGCAGGACGCTGAGGTGGTGGCAAAAGCTTTGTTGACTGAAATTATTCCCAGGTGGGGAATTCCCAACAGAATCTCCAGCAATAATGATACCCCATTCATGAATCAGGCATTAGACATGCTAAGCAAACACTATGGCATAGACATGCACCAGCATTGTGCCTACCACCCCGCTAGTGGTGGAGCAATGGAAAGGGAACATGGCACACTCAAATCCAAATTAGCAAAACATGTCAGGAGACGGGCCTGGCAATATATCCTCATTAAGGGCACCAAAGGGGTCATCACTTGTGCCACTCCCTTAGGAAACGGGGAGCCAAATTATTTGTGTAGAGACCCATGTAATTGGAAAGATGTTGTGATGGTAGCGCCGGGTAATGGTTATGCTAAAGAGACAGTAACCGCCAACTGTCGGGAACCTCAGTGCAAGGCAACCAAGGCACGGTAGAGACTGGGGGTGGGGGATACGGACCCACAACCTACACCTTCGATCCGGTCCTCCCCTTGGATGCGGACGTGTACTGGTGTGGTGTAGAAACGGTAGGGGCAGACAGATGGATTAAAAGGTACTGATCAGTTTTACTCCACCACAGGAGAATCTGCAACTGTCTACGACTGAGGAAATAGAACCGGAGTACGGGGATGACCTAGGGGCAGAGGAGTCTAACCTTTATGGTGAACATCCCCACACTCCAGGACTAGCCCAGCACGCGCTATCCAGATGCGATAGAAACGTAGCCTATGCATTGGCACTCCTGCATCATAGTCAGCTGAATACCAGTGGTTCCTGCTGGATATGTCACCACATGGCATACAAATGGGCCAGCAAACGGGATCCCATGGTAAATGGCACTCTGGGAAAGAGTACCCTTCCACAAGGCATGACACGACTCCTTCATGTCGGATCACTAGTACGAAATGGCACCACCCCAAGCAGCTACACCTATCAAGGCAGGGCAAGAACAGGGCTGTACAAACCCCCCACAGGGTTGAAATACCACAGAAAAGGGGTGAAACCTGCATTTGTAGAGTAGGCAGGATGAGGGTGGGGGTTAGCAACTACCTCACCAGGATAATATACAATGACACACAATGCACATCAGATAACATTTCATAGACATGCAACATTACTTTTTGAACTGTGCCTGGGGCTGTTTGGGCATGCGGATGGCATGCCTATCATATCATCCCACCAGATTGGGACGGGTGTTGCTTCCCTACTCTAGTAGCCCCCCCCCATCAGAATCCTTATTCCATCAGAGAAAATTCAGGACAAAAGCTTAAGCAGGACAAAACGAGAAGTGACCATGCCTCACTGGTGGCGTGAGTATCATCTGTGGGACCCCTGGAAAACCTCAGGGGCAACAATGGGTTGGGCCCTACTACCTGGTGGCAGCAGTGCTGCCACCTTGCAAAAATTAAACGGGCTGGCATAGCAAACGAAACTGAAGTGGCTTTAGGAACAATAGACAGGGAATTGTCCGCCATTTGCACTGCTGTCCTTCAACACAGGCTTGTTCTCGACACGATTTTAGCAAAGGAAGGGGGAGTGTGCAAGGTGTTGGGCACTGACTGTTGTTTTTACATTCCAGATGGTCATCATAACTTATCTGATTTAATTACAGCCATAAGAGATGGTTTAACTCCCCCTCCAGAAGCAGAATCTTCGTTATCTCAACTTCAACAGCAGTGGGGCACATGGGGCCAGCTGTTAGTTCAAATTTTCACCATGTTATCTGTGTGATGTTATTGCTTTTGTGTTTTGCTCCATGTGTGTTGTCCTGTTGTTCCAGGGTTGTAGCTCAACTAGTCGCTCCACAACTGTTGTCATTTCCCTACAATAATGGGAAGGCAGATGCCCTGGAGCTGCAGGATGACTTCAACCCCAACGAAGAACCAGACTTAAACCCTCATCCCGGCTGGATGATGGATCCCGATGTTTAGAAATGTATTCATGAACTTTATTGTTATGCACATTACCCGTTTGAGGACTAGCCTCAAATGAGTTGAATAAGCTTACTTGTGAAATCAATGTTAGGTAGTGATAATGTATAATATTATCAAAGCGGGGAAATGTGAGGGAAAATGCTTAATGCTTGCTTAAAGGAGGAAGTAAGGAATATTTGACCTTTAAGTGACCTTTGCCCTCAACTTGACCAGTCTGCAAGAAAGGCGAATAAAGAAGTGATGGAGTATGACAGTTATCGCTTAACTGTTGCCGGGCAAGGGTGCAGCAGCAGGGAGTAACAACTTGCTTTTAGCAGGAAAGAATGTTCAAGGACGCTTGGAAGGCCTGGCAACTGGAGTCATGAGATTAGCTCATGAGAGAACAACGGGGAATGGTGGGGGTATATGAACTCATATGAGAGAGAAGTTTGAGGCTTCTCTCCCTCGATGCATAAGGGACAGAACCAATAAAACTCGCTCATCTGCACATCTGGCTCAAGTCCAATTGATTTTTGCCAATTAGTGGAAGTGCCAATTAGTGATTTTTGCCAATTAGTGGATGCCAATTAGTGGAAGTAGCTGGATGGACTTCTTATTGCTGGCTACATCATTTGTGCTAGTAAAAATAATTTCAAAGGACTCAAAATCATAACCAGCTTTCTGGTTTATGCCTAATGTGTCAGTATAAATGACTGCAATGCTGCCTCTATGGCCAGTTAGATGAGGGCGGTGTACATAGCTGTAGCCAGAAGGACAGGCGTTTAAATACTAATTTGATTTGATCTGGGTTTCTGTTAAACAAAGTATATTAAATCTATAATATATTAGGATTTCATTTATCATAAGCACTTTAGATGTTAGTGTCACGGGATGCTCCACCCCCCCCCCCCCCCCAAGTCACGTGGTACAGCCTGCCGCGTGCAGGGGGGTTCACTCTTGTTTGTGGCCACACCCCCATGAGGGCACGCAGCTGTACGGGGTTAATCATTAGTGTTTGTTAGAGTATTTAAACCCCTGTCAGTGCATCAAACAGTTGGTCATTGTTTGTTAGAGTCAGAGCATATGTTAGTATCCGTGTTTTTCTAGCCTGTGTTTATGTCACAATCTTTATCGTTAGTGTTAAGTGTGTTTATGTCCACTGTTAATGCTATGTGTGAGTGCCACCATTGTCTATTGCGTTTTGTTTCATTAAATGTTTCACAAAATCAAGGGAGTCTGTGCGTCCTGTTGCACGCCCTGCAGCATTTGGGCAATCGTCATCAGCTGTAGATGAAAGGTGCAGATAGTGTTCTGTGAATCAGTTACTTTAATACCAATTAGGTTATTAAGACTTTTTTTTGTTTTCTGTATTTCTGCTTAGCTTGGGAAACAGACAGTGTCAATATGATAAACCTCGGGTGATGTCAAGTAGTGACCAGTAGATGTGCGTTTAGCCTCTTTGTTTGCTGCCTGGGCTCTTCTCTGGATTGTCATAGATTAACTAGGTCTGTCATAAAACCGTGACTTATGTTACAAGAAAGGAGAGCACTACCTTCCCTGGTAGGATGGATCCCATCCCACCATAAAAGGCCAGGCTTGCCCTCGAATGTGGTCCAATTATCTATAAACCCCACATTGTTTTGTGAGCACCACTTGGACATCCAGCAGTTCAGCGATAAATGGCTGTACTTTATATTGCTGTGCCACATCGGGATGGGACAAGAGCATAGTACAGCTAATTGACACACCTCTGCAAAATTATTTTTAGTAATGTCTGACTGGCGAACGTGTATATTGTTAGCTCCTACATGAATAAGTATCTTAGACATTACTACCTCTTGTCACGGAACGCTCGCTTCCCCCGAGTCACGTGGTTGGGCTGGCCATGTAGTGGGAGGGCTGTTCTATTTGTAATTACACCTGCACACACCTGCACCTTGTCTGTCTAAATGTATAGAAACCCGTGGCAAAGAGTGCAAAGTGTTGGTTATTGTTGACATAGCGTGTTGATGTAATGTGTTGATGTTTCGTGGTAATGTTTTCGATATTGTTAACTATGTTCGTGTTTGTTTACTGTCAACCGTTTCATGTTCATATTGACGTTTGTAATGCTTGTGAGTGCCGTTACTGTTCCGTGTGTATCTGTAAATAAATGTACGTCCCAGTTGCTGGAGTCTGTGCGTCCTGCCCCTCGCCCTGTGGCACTTGGGCCACCACGTGTTACAGAATAACCAACAGCTACAGGATGCACTTTCCTTCGACGAAAAACGGACTTCCTAGCGGGAGGTATGTAGACACCCCTCGCACTGCTGCCTGGATCCCAGGATATTGGGGAGAGGACCGCGACCGTTGTCCGCGTCTTCTCCAGAGGCAGAGGGGAACACCCCTGGAATTTCTTGTGGGGGGGCCGGAGGCCATTGAGCCTGGTCCGAGGAGGACCAAGGGGCACCACGACGACCAGAAAGAGGGCGGTTGGGTGGAGTCAGCGGGATCTCCTAAGTCCCTTCCCCTCAGCGGACTCGCCAGTGAAACTGGAAGGGTCTGCCCAAAGCCTCGGAGGCAAACCGCCTCTGGGACGGGAAAAGTGGAGGACCATTTAGGGAGGTGGCATTTCTGGAACCGGGGTGGAAATGCACCCCCACGTGTCCGTTGAGGCCACGGACACGTCAAGGTGCCTGCGGGGACGGCGGGTGCCACGTCACAGCGCCTTGTGTTTGTGTTGGCGCTAGTGTGTGTTTGTGTTTGCACCTTTTGTGTTTACAGGCGCAACGTCTTGTGGAGTGTACCGGATTGCTATTACTTTCCTCTAAGTAATAACTACATTAAGATTACCTGCAATGTCCGGCACCCTGACCCCCAGTATACGGCTAACTACTTCTGCTGGTGCCCCTAAAGACCTATCTTATTTCTCATGTTGCCAAAAAGAGTTCCGTATAACCAGAGCTCTTTCAACAGGCTTCTCAGCAGGTGCCTCACTGAGTGGAGCAAACCTGTTGGACATGTGAATAGGAGAGGTGTGGTGGTCCCCTCGGTGAGCTGAAGCTCAGCTATTTCACCATAACGTCACCCATTCGCCTTGCTGAGAGGGCTATAGTGCCAGAATTGAGAGTTGTTAACTTCACCTAAGGTATCCAGAGCTTGTACTTCTAATTCCTCAATAGGTCCAACACTTTCTAAGGTCTGAACACCTCTAGTACTAGAATCTTCTATGTCAGACAAGCAATTAGTGTACACTTCAGACAAACAATAGTTAATACATTGCACTCTGCACAATGAAAAAGAATAGAAGGGGCCATGATAGAAAAAGAAAAATGTTAACGTTACTTACATCATAGGTAGTTCTTTGGATGTAGATTTTGATGATAAATTAGTCTTTGATGTGTAGTTGAAATTTGCGAAGTAATTAAGTCCAAGGAAAAAAGTGATAAACAGTTAGAAAGCAATAAGCACTAGTATGCTTATACAGTGGTGTTGCTGCAAAACAGGAAGCAGTATTACAGTCAGCATCAGTCAAGTGTGTAAAAACAAAGACACTCTCCTATATTTTCTCTGTTCAGGCTCATAAACAATTCAGCAGATAAAACTGTCCATATAAACGTGTTACATACTCAGTAGTCCATCACTGCTACACATCTTTATACTTTTGTCAAATTTGTAGGCACCACCAGTGTAAACACCTCATACAAATATAGAACAGGGGTTACATTAGGGCAGGAACTAAACTTTACAGAGCTACAGAATCAAATTTGATATCCTGATATGCAAGGATTTTGCATTATCGCACCTGTGGTGCTTTGCATAAATATACTGATTAAAACACTATTCTGCATTATTTGGTCTGGATAGGAGTCATCTATTTTAAAATGTTTAACCTACTCCCAGAAGTAATTGTGTGCTTGTTTGAAAAGTGTCGCATCTTGAAAAAATGGATTGTAGTTGTGTTTCACTCCAATCGCTCTATAACTAAAATGTGGATGTCATCTGATAGCATAACAGTGGGACATTAGTAAAACATGGTGTTAATGACTGGTGTTTTAACATGTCTTAAAAGTAGATGTAGTCAGTTAAATGCAAAAGCAAATTAATTTAAATCAACATAATTTTTACTTAAAATGTATAAAGTAATTTGGAACATATACTATATGCTTGAAAAACAAATCATATGTCACATGGAGCAAATCCTGTGTTCACGATCAACAATGCCATCAGTACTCAAACTGCATTGTGTACCTTGATGAAAACATAAAAAAGCATGAATCTCACTGGAAAGATCTCACAGATGACTTTTTCCAGTCAGAAATGGCAAGGGAATTAAATCAGTGCAAACAGGGAATACAATGCATGGTACTATAAATGCAGCCAACATTAGACGCTGATGTTGTGGCAGCATTAAAAAATTGGCAACAAAAAAAGCACGTAATCACCATATTTTAAAACTGACCAGTAACCTAATAATTTTTTCTGTTACTGGAAAACAGTTACCTTTTTTGCATTCTATTTACATAATGCAATTGCATGTATTACATTACTACCCAACACAGACAGATTTCTGACCAGGCCCCTGGACACTAATTGATTATTGACAGGGTCCTTGGACACTGATAGCTTAGTGGCTCTTTGGGGGGGTGGGGGCAAACAAGGATCAAGGCAGATGAAAGACTATGGACACACCACTTTAGGTGTTAGAATTAGATCCCTGGAATGTATAAACCAAATCAATTAATTTAATAAAGAGGACTGTATATGGCCTCAGGCCAGTCAGACCATACACTATGAGCTCACACACACACAGCAGAAAGAAAGAAAAAAATGCAGGAAATCATAGGCTTGCTGTATGCTGCTGTTTTTTAGATTAAAATAGCAAATGCAATCAAAATGTCACCAAAACAACAAAAATTACTAGTGCTTGCTGGTCTTTCAGGATATTTATCATTCATGGATATTTAGGCCAGTATTGATTTTCTTTTGATGTTCAAAATTACAATGGATCATAAACATTGGAATAGTGGTGAAGATATGCACTAAGTTGTACATTTAACAATAACACAACTGGATAGTCTGCTCCCCATTATATGCTCCTGGTCTGTGGTGCTATTGTTGTGCCTGCTGCTGAGCAGTAGCAGTGATATTTTTTTAGCTGTTTTTTATATTGTTTGCAGTGCTGTTGTCATTTTAGGCTAATGGAATACTATTGTTGAAATTCCAGTGTTGTTGAAATTGAACAGTGTCTGATCATAGTATTAGTATTTATTATTTGTGGAGCTATTTTTGGCTTGTGCTTACACATTTTTTGCAGTAAATGCTAAACAGTTATGATGTAGATTCATTCAGTGTTACTTCATTTTTTTTTTTAATTATTTCTATGTGTTTAAATGGGTTCTCGGGGCAAGGGCTGGGAGACGGTATTGACTGTTGGAGGCAGAGGCAAGAATGGCTTCAAGAGGAGGAGGGGGGCCCTGAAGATGTCTGTGCTTAGGGGCCTCGCAAGACCATAATCTGTCCTGGCTACCCAACCCTGCTTACTAAGTATGCCAAGTTGCCTATGGGAAAAAGTCTTTGGATGGAGGGAACACCAAAAAAGATGGATGTGGGTGGAGTATCATTCTAAAAAGCACAAACACATGGGACTGAGGTTTCTAAAAAGTTTGGTGAGTTAAAAGCTGCCCAAACATATTGGAAGAAGTAGAAGATGAAGCACCCATTCACTGTCAGGAGGAGATATGGTTAAGCTCATGGATCAGACAATACCAACTCACTCACAAACTCTTATACACTAAACACTTATATAAGAGCTACATGTGTAAATGCTCACAAGAGGACAGTAGAAATACTTTTGAGGTCGGTCTCACCCAATACACCAGTCCTGGCTATCCTAGCTAAATTATTTATGCATCAGCTAACTAACTCCTGTAAACTAGATTATTACAGTCCTCCAAGGGCAAAATAATTATCTGAAGGGATAGGGGGACACTTAGAGTGGGCAAAGAAAATTAAGACAAAACAATAAAAAAAACAACAAAAAAAACCTTCCCCCCCAAAAAAAACAAAAAAACAAAAACAAAAACAAAACGTGAGTTAGGAAAATTAGATAACAAGCCAATTATATAACACAAAGATAGAAGCCTTTAGAAGGTATTTACCCATAGGGTATTATTACAGACTACCTCAGCTAGTCAATGTCCTCCTCTGTTGTACAGATTGATTCTTTGTAATAAAATGTATTTAGTCATTTAGATTATCCTCAGATCTATGCATGAGACTGACAAAATGTAATAATAAAAATAATAATAAGATGATGATGATAATGATGTTGATAAAAAAGCAGCTAGTTGACATTGGTAATGCCACTGAATAATAATAATAATAATAATAATAATAATAATAAGAAGAAGAAGAAGAAGAAGAAGAAGAAGAAGAAGAAGAATGATGATGAATGAGAAGAACAGAAAGTTTGACAAAGTTATAATAATAATAATAACAATAATAACTTTTTTATTTGATAATTTGCCAATACCATATATGGTGGTGTGTTCCTAGCTGGTACTACACAAAATTGTTGTGTCCAGTGTTAACGACTAGAGGAACAAATCAATCTTTCTCATGTTCATAGCAGTGAAGCATAATTTAATAGCACTTTCCAGAAGTTACAGTATGTATGCATGATGTTGCTACGTTCTTTGTCCTTATGTAGAACATAAACTACTAACTTGTGTAGCAGCTTTATAGTTATGTTCATAATTTGAGGCATTAAATGAGCTGTGTAGCAACCATGAAGATGTTACTCTCTAAGGCAAGAGGAGATAACAGCTCCCTCCTTACACTGCTGAATGTAAAAAGATCATATCTTCTTTAGTTTCATGCAATGGTAACCCATGTGCCTTTTATGATGCACAGGTACTGGATGCTACATATACCTATGCACAAAGATACAGAAACATGGCAGGATCTATGTGAAACAGATTTCACTAAAAGCACATGTGAACATTACCTGGATAAAAAAGGACTGAGTACTCTAAAGCTGTGTGAGTGTACGGTGTGACCATTTTTCCAAAGAGTTAGCACCAATCAAACCATTGTTGTTCAGACTGACTGATCTAATCCTCAATTCTAGTCCTTCCATTTCTGTATAGCTTTAGTGCATTTCTCCTTCCTGGCTGTTTTTACATTAAACCAAGCAGATTACATGTTAGATGCTCAAAAAATTCCAAGGTTCTTCATCTCTTTCTTTATTCCTACAAAACTTGATTTTGAAAGCACCTTATGGAAAATCTATTGTTTTCATTTGGAATTTCATGAAAATGTACAATTTTACACACACATGGACGCTTCACGTAAATTAAGCTGTTTAAAAATTACTTTAATCCTCTGTCATACCAACAGAGAGAATAATGTATTTTGTGCTTTTTATTTTTCAGGCTTTGCAAAACATCACATGGAGGGATATTATATAGCCTGTTATAGTGATAGTGGAGAACAAGAATACTGTGAAGTCAAGTCTACAATAGGAAGACAGTAGTTTGTCATTGTTTTCCATTACTGTTATGGAAAGATATCTGACTAGATAATCTCTCTAATTAACTCAGGTAAGTAGTATCTATGTATGTCTGCAGGTGGAAAGAAAAATATAAAGTTCATAGTGTTAAGCTGCCCATTGCTAAAGCCATAAAGGCTTTTCTAAAAGCCTAGTTAAAATAATTAAAATTTTGTCAAGATCTTTACTGCTCCGCTTTGAACTTTTCACATTCAGAATGTTGACCATCTTCTGCCACATTCTGTACTCAGCTTCTATCTCACTCATTTATGCCCCGTTATCAAAACTAAAATGTGCAAGAGACATTTAAGTGATAGATAAGATATGGATTCCTATTAGAATGGACCAATATACAACTGCACTGAAGATAAACCCCATATAAACCCATTGATTGCGCTTTGATAAAAAGAAATATTCCAGTGTTAAAAAGAGGAAAGTAAATCCAGCCTACCATTTGAACCACAATGATGAAAAATGTTCAAAAATGTTTGATGGACTTCCCTAAGATGGCATATTTATGAATATATTAATCAAGATATCTAAATGTGTTTAATTACTCTTTTAAATTTGAACACCTCTTGTAATATCAACAATATGAGCCAAAATGTCAACTGGATCCTCTAGGGAAGTCATGTCATTTTTGTCCTGCAGATTTGCCCAGTGTTCTGTCAATTAAAATTTATTTATGTCTAGTAAACTTGCTATTGCGCAGGTGGGATTCATAGCATATTTTTCCATAGTAACTAACCTACACAAACACTGAAATTGCTGTCTAGAATGGATAACCAAAGTTTATCTGTGTGTCCTGTTGCTGGTTTTGCGATCATGGTGCTCACCTTCAGCTAGTGGGCAAAGACGTTGCCAGCATGTTATGCCACCCTCTTGAGTATACTGTCCCATTGCTGTCTCCATCAAGAACAGGGGTACCCCACATGTCACCACAAACACCAGATATGGTATCAAGAATGTTCCTGGAACACACCACTAATATCATGCTCTCCAAACATCAAACTTTATACTGACACAAATCTTCTGTAGGTCCACATTACTGATTATTAAATGATGATCTATTTAAGGAAGCTTTCTATTGCATACTATTGTATGACTCTTCAACTGTCTGGATTAATGTGACAGCTCATAATTGTCCATCAAATATTTGGTAAGTAACGTAACACAGCTCAATTTCTTAAGAAGTAGATATCTAAGTTCATCTGTTTCAGTGCTCTTACCCCCTCCATTTGAGTAACAGAGGTACGGGAACCTCCATACGTTGCCCAGGCCAACAACATTTCCTGCCACAGCTAAAAGGAACTCAGTTTTACTTCCCCAGTGGCCTCGTGCCTCTATTTTTCTGTTTGCCCTTTCCATCTTTTCCGACAGTGTTGGCTTACTTCTGCCAAATTCTGTACTCAGCTTCTTTCCTCCGTCAGAAGTTATTTTTGCGGTTCTTATAAATGGGTTGGTTGCCTGAGTGTTGGAAAATTTCAAATTCAATGAGTTGTAAAGGTTAACCAAAGGGTTAACCAAAGGGTTAACCAAAATGTCCATCTTTTCCGACAGTGTTGGCTTACTTATGCCAAATTCTGTACTCAGCTTCTTTCCTCCCTCAGAAGTTATTATTGCGGTTCTTATAAATGGGTTGGTTGCCTGAGTGTTGGAAAATTTCAAATTCAATGAGTTGTAAGGGTTAAAAAGTAAATAAATGTACTCATTGACTCAAGGAGGCTCTCCTTTTGCTCAGATGAGAACAAGGGTCAAGAAGGTCTTGTGATAGCCAACAATAAACATATCAAATATAAATAAATTACCTTTAAACCATTACTGTTCTAAATAAATCATTTCCTGGTTTTTCCATTTCGATGTACAACACCTTGGGTAGAACACGTAGGCCAATTCTAAACATTACAACAAACAGGGATCAAGAACAATTTTGGCTTTTAATTAAACAAAGAGGGAAATATGTTTAGTTTACAAAGTTTATGTTACTTCCAAAATACTAAATGTATGAGGTATACTGCTATCAAAGTTTTGGAGAGAGAAAAAAAGGGAAAATCTTTTTTAAATACTAAATCAAATAATGTACACTGCCATCAGTTTTTTTTTCAACAATTACATTATTGATCATAAGAAATGCAGTTCACCTTCTTTTACAAATATGCAATGAACAACATTTACATTGCTTTGCAAATGTTACATGATTAGTTAAACACTAATCACCTGTGTGCACTAAATTCGCAAGGCATTGTATATTAATATATGTAAATTACTTTAGTACCTGGTAACTAAATTTTGGTTTGTTAAAAAAATGACCACAGTCCATTGATTCTATCGGTTGAAAATATCCAGTAACTGGCCCTCCTGTTTCAGCAGATCACATTTCAATTGAATGGTTTTGGATGACAATTCTACATGTCAGCAAAATCACAGTGTACCTCCTTTTCAACAACCTCAGTGAATGTTGAAAGATTGCTGTAGGTTACTGGATCCAGCATGTGTAATGGATGATGAATTGGTGCTGTGTCAACATTTGTTTTCCTGTTCAGACCTATATATCTGTAAGCCTCAGTTTTTGTCTTCCTACTTTTAGGACTGTTAGGACTCTCTGGTAGTGTGAAATTGCATATTCTGCCTTAAGGACTGCAAAACAAGCACAGCCATTATTCTTTAGCATTGTCCTTCATATCCTATTGTGGCATAGTACACAGAAATTTCTCTATAATACCCAATTACAAGTCTAGTGTTTTCATTGACTTCATTTATACATTATACATTTTCCCTCACAGCAAACAGTAAAACTCAGGCATACACACACAGACACACACAAAGCAGCCCAACTGTTAGAGGGAGAACATTAACTTGAAAACCAGGGACAGAATACAAGGTCATACACAGATTTCTCAGTTAGTTGAATTGCAAACAATTGCACAGCCCAACACCACACAAGTTTCTTTCCCGACACAACCAGCCTCCCTCTGTCTATTCCTCCTTTTATCTGGTGAGCTGGGAGGTTGGTAATCCCAGCACGGAGAAGTTACATTAGGACTGGGTCCAAGTGTGGAAGGGAAAATCACCCACAAGACCTGGCACGAAGCTGCAACACAGAAGCAAACAAACCAGGGCACACATACATACACCCATATACATAACACTACCATTTACCTTGGCAATATTTGTGTTTGTGCTCTAATGCAATGTGTGGGAGAATAGAGAAATACTGGCTGAATAGCACTCTCAAACCAGAGCAGTCTAAAACCATTTCACTGCAAGTTATACTGTGTATGACTATGTACGTAACAAATAAACCAAACTTGAAACTTGAATACACCTCCCAGGAAGATCCATCAATTGAATTTACAATGGATTATGATTACTGTGCTGTCCCTGAGCCGTCATCGCTAGACATGTCTTGCACAGAAAATGAAGGTTTGTCCTGCGAAGTAGAGCAGCTCAGAAATCATCAACAGGAAATACATGTCTGGATGTCACCAGAGGAAGTGAAAAGCAAGACTTTTCTGACACTCAGATAATCTTGGACTGCACTGAGCTCAGGTGTCAGACACCATCATCACCACTACTACAAAGTGAGATGTACTCCACATACAAATGTCACTGCATCAAGAAGGGCCTGGTTGGCATAGCCCCACATGGTGTGGTGACATTTGTCTCCTCACTTTATGCTGGGTCAGTCAGTGACAAAGAGTTATTTAAACAGTCGGGGTTGGACAAGTTGCTCACTGAAGAAATGGCAGTGATGATTGACAAAGGCTTCTTCATTACTGATTGCGTGCAAAGTCTACTGCCCACAGTTTCTGTCAAAGCAAAATCAGATGCCTGCATACCAGGTTACTGAATCACAATCCATGTAATTAGGAGAATAGAACAAAACAAGTTGTTTAATGGTGTCATCTCCCTTTCCCATACGGTAAACATTATCCAGACGTTTACAGTGAAATACCTGTTGTCGAACTATCAAAATAAGGCACTGGTTAAGGCATGGCTTAAATAAAGCAGTGGTTCTCAACCCCCTGCCTTCTACAGTATCTAGTGTTGCCTACCCCAACCATTTCTGATTTGAGTAATTAATCAAATTTGTCAATAAAATGCATCAAGAGTGTTGGGTTAGAGAATGTATAAACCTGTGCAGGAGAGTGGGTCCTCAGGTCTAGAGCTCACAATCAGTGAAGTGATTAACCTGCAACAATGGTCGCAAAGCCTAATGTATACACACTCACACACAAAGGAGTGTGTGTGAAGCTAGAAACACACAGGTGTGTGAACAGAAGCTAGAAATAATTGTGCATAGTAGTTTGTCCATATATATACACAAACACACAGGTGTGTGTGTATATATATGGACAAACTTGTCATGATTAGTCCCTCCCATCTTCCATGTTCCATGTTTTCCCTGTCTTGCGTGTTTTAGTTCCATGCCAATTTTCTCCGCCCCTCGTTTGATTGCTTACACCTGTCCCTCGTTTCTACCTTGTTAAGTTCATGTTTTTAAACCCTGTCATGTTCCCTGTGTCCCTGTTCATTGTTAGGTTATTTATAAATGCATGTATGTAAGTTTGTACTCCATGCCTTTGCGTTTATCCTAGCCTTTTTGTTTCTTAGCCTTTGCTAAAGCCTGTTTCCCCTGTTTGCTTTCGTGTATTTTTGTTGATCATGTATCCCTGTTCTCTCCGTGTTGATAATATGACCCTGGACTACCACAACAACTACAACTCTGGATTTGCCCTTAATAAATCTTGCTCTTTTCTGCACATGTCTGCCTCCTTAATGCTCACTGTTACAGAATGAACAGCCTTACGAGGATGCAGCGAGAGAGCTAGACTCTGGGAGGTGGTTATTCTGGTGGGACGAAACTCTGGCTGTTTCTACAGAGTCTAAGTTCATCACATCTCAGCACCACCAAACCAGAGACAGCAAATCCCCTCGCGCTGTGGCTACACGGGTATCTCATCGTTCCCAGAAAAAGCAGGCTCATGTGTATTTTGATGATGACGATATCCCAGGTAAGCAGCAAGAGTCTACCCATCTTGACCAATGCTGCAGGGGGGATTGGCCTGCAGCGCAAGATGTGAGTGGGTGGAGTGAATGCACAGACAATCCATAGCTCGGTGTGCACTGAAGCGCAACTGTGAGCTCCCTATCCCTTGCATGAGCCTTGAGAGCTGCCGAGAGGGTTCTGTGTCTGTGTGTTCTTCCAGGGTCACTCAACCTGTACCTGTGGCTATTCTGTAAGCCACCCAGCCTGATCCCTGTTCCCGGTTTGAGAGACACCGCCCGTCCGGATCCTGTTCCCGTCACAGTGGATGTCACCACCAAGAATGTTCCTAGCATTAGAGACACCACTCAGCCTGATCCTGGTCCTGTTCCCAGCGTGAGAGACAGTGCCCATCCTGATCTAGTTCCTGTTCCCAGCGTGAGAGACACCACGTTCTGTTCCTGTGGCTAAGCCTCTGGACCTGTTGGACCTGCCTCGGTACCTGCCGCTGAGGGCCTTAGCTGCGCCTCTGGACCTCCCAGACCTGCCATTGACCACCTCAGCCATGCCCTCAGAACTCTGGGACCAGCTGTGGGCCATAGTTGTTGCACTGCTGGAACCCCAATCAGGCTCTGTTCAGAACTCTGCCCTCTGACATAGCACACCTTACAAAATTGTGAGGCAGTCACTCTAGACTCGTGATGCCAGTCTGCTCCTGAGTTGATGCCTCAATTTGTGAGCCATATCAAGCAACACCTCTAAAGCTTTCAGGTGAAAAGGTTCCTGTTCAGTGCACACAAACGTACAGGTGGGTGCATCAAGCTGGTGGTCTTCCAGAGGCAGAAGTGGGACTGGTAGAGCATGAAGTTGCAGTGTGATATGCTGTGATGGTAAAAGGCTGCTATGAGAGAACACTACCTTCCTGCACCATACCAAATAAAATATATGGTATACAAGATGGCGCTGGTGAGGTCGGCTGCCGTGACGACTGCTCCGTCCACACCTGGCACTTTTTTCGCTCTTTTCGCTATCTTCTTTGCTCTTTTTGCTCTTCCCGCTATCCCTGATATCTCCACAACCCTTCTTTCTACACCATGACATGCATCTCATACAGCAGAGATGCTCAAGCCATCTCTAACCCTGGACCCAAGATGGCCAACGCAGATCCTGAGGGACAACAAAGGACGCAACGCGAGGAAAAGGCCTCGAGGAAAGCGAGCCGGCGTCAGGAACAGGCTGAGGGCTCAGGCACACCGAGCTCCCTTACCTAGCATCCTGCTAGCCAATGTCTAGTCTCTGGACAACAAGCTCGATGACCTCTGGGCCAGGATAAAGTTCCAGAGGGACATTCAGGACTGCAACCTCCTCTGCTTCACTGAGTCATGGCTGAACCCAGCGGTACCGAGCCACGCTATCCAGCCGGCCTAGTTCTTCTTGGTTCACCACATGGACAGGATGGCAGATTTGGGAAAGTCAAGAGGTGGTGGAGTGTGTGTGATGGTAAACAACAGCTGATGCAACAATGCCAATGTTGTTACTCTTGCCCGCTCCTGCTCACCCAACCTGGAGCTGCTTGCCCTCAAGTTTCGTCCTTTCTACCTTGGGAGTTCACTTTGGTCATCGTCAACACCATGTACATCCTGCCCCAGGCCAACATGGACACTGCACTGTGTGAACTACATGAGGCTCTCACACAGTTTCAGGTGCGTTCAGCAGAGCGCATCACTCATACGGAACTTCCTGACCTGCAGACCATCTATTACAAGCGGTGCCAGACCAAAGCCAGGAGGACTGTGAAGGACCCCACCCATCCCAACAATAGACTCTTCTCTCTGTTGAGGTCAGAGAAGCGCTTTCGCTCCCTGAAGACCAATACAGAGAGACTGAAGAGGAGCTTCTTCCCACAGGCCATTTCGACCCTGAATCAGGGCAACTGATAAACTGTGGGGACCACCACCACGTTACTGTAAATTTGTAAACTGGAATTGTATATTGTGTACATACACATACATTCATATATACATTGTACATTGTGTATATATACATATTATACATATATTGTACATACACTGTTTTAAAAAAAAAAAAAATTATATATCCTTATATATATATATATATATCCTTATGCACCCCTGTTTCTTTCTTCATTTTGGACAGAGCACTCACAAAACCATTTCACTGCAAGTTATACCATGTATGACTATGTACGTGACAAATAAACCAAACTTGAAACTTGAAACTTGAAATGCACACTCCACAGCTGGCATGTTGGGTTCCATGTCCATGGTGGTCAGCAGTGGCTTGTCTTCAAGCCTGAAATTTTCATAAGCCTCTGCCACTCTAAACATGCATGGCTCTGGTAAAGGGCCCACCATGCCCCTGTAGAGTCCACAGTTAAAAAAAAGACATCAAACTTAATAACAATGTAATATGCCTAGAACAAATATCATGAGCAATAGCCAGTTTCAACATAACACATCCATTTATCAACCGTACAAGCTAACACAGCTACCACTAACTTAGTTACTTTTCCATGCACACACTTCGTGAGCCAACATAAGATAAAACAGTGTATTTCCTAACCTTCATAGTTGTGTATGTATGATGAGGCACACAACCTGAATCATTTCTCCAGCTTGGCATTTTTCCAGGCTTTACTACTTTCCAATGAACGTCACTGATGTTCAATTCGGAAGCTCTTGCAAACATCTAGGCTCGTCCCAATTGCAAACTATGTACAAATACTATCTAGTTTTTGAGTATATAATATGTAGTGTAGTTAAAATTATCAAAAATCCATGATGCATACTTAGAACTGGTCCGTTTTTGAGTATGGTTTGAATGAACACTATTGTGCCATATAATGCAAAACGAAAAAGGAGTAGCTACTATCTTCAGGAAAAGTTTGAAAAAAAATTATGGGCAACATAGTTCGGCTACGACTGTTTTAAGGTGAATAATCTATAAATATAAGTACAACTTGGATTTATTTTTCTTTAAATCAGTAAAATAATAAACATAAATGATTGCTATTTTAATAAGAAATCTGTTTGAAACGCATGTTACTTTCAGTTAGATTGCAGCCTAGCTTTCGGTAGTATTTGGCCTAACTTAAAGTAACTTAAAGTAACCTAGGTAGCGTTAGCCAATTAGCCAGCCAGCTAATAGCTAAATTTCTTAGCCATATTTGTAAACGAGGTAGAATATCTTAATATTTTGGGTTTAATACCAATGTTAATGTAATATATAAATTCAAGAAGAAGCATATTGCGTCGTTCACTAATAAAGACTAAAATCTTATTGTAGGTAATGGTGCTTAATTGTCATGTAGCTAACTAGCTAACTTAGCCAGCATTATCTATCTTCCTTGCTGAGGCGTGAGCTCGGGTTAGCTTGAACATGGTAATTGTTAGTGTGAGCCGAGAATAATGTTGTGTTTAGGTGTGATGAAGGAATACAGTCAAAGGAAGTTAAAAATTAAGAATCAGGTAAACATTCTCAGGGACCTCAGAAGACACCCGCAGGCTGTTAATCTTCCACGAAGGGAGGAGAGAAGCTGGACCGGTGGGAGACGGGAAAGAGGCTCCCCCTGATAAATGCCTTTAATTCCGGTTTCGTTGTTCTCAGCTAGAGGAGGATGGGCCCCTCCTTTGAGTCTTTGTTACTCTCAAGGTTTCCTCGTCATGCTCTATGGAGTTTTTCTGTCGCAATATAAATAAATTTTTTGCTACTCAGTCCTACAGAGGGATCATATTCCGTTAGGATATTAACGTCAGTATATACCATGTGAAATGTCACCGTTTACCCTGGTAAACCTGTGAAGGCTGCATTTAATTCACAGAAAAACAAATGTCCATAAAGAAAACTGGAATTCACACATACGGTTAGTAAATAAAGCAGCACTCTTCTACATCAGCGTCTCTCGTCATCAAGCAGCATGGAGAAAAGTATCGTTAATTTCCATTTTTTAAATCAAAATTTAACATGTATCTTCCAAATACGTTGGCATAGCAACGATTCATCATTTCCTGTTAGTATGAAATGAAGTACTACATTATTTTGTGTACTAACTTGCCAAACCCATACTATTAAGATCAGTATATAGTATATACCTTAAAGTATTAGTGTATAGTAAGAAATTGGGATGCTGCCCTGGTAAAACAAAAAACAAAAAACAAAAAAAACAGCCATTGCGAGTGTCGTGGAAAAACCGGAAACGCAAGAGCAGAACTAAGTAGAATGTGGAAGTAGTGCAGAGTCCATTGCACATCCTGTAGTATTTTTTTTTTTTACAGTACTGCGGTTTATCATTTCTGTTAAGAAATGTCCACAACGTTCGACTGTTTTAAATTGTTTTAAATTATTTTACACTTCAGAAAATGGTCTATAACATGTTTGAATTGTATGTAATTGTAGTTTAAATGAATGTTTTAATATGACACAATTTGCAAAGTATGCTGCACAGGGGAAAACCAGTTAAAGCTTATTCCTACACTGCAACATGAGGCCTGCAAAAGAAAATACCCCCCTACAGTACAAGGGCTGAAACGGTGCTTCCAAGCATTCTACACACGTAAAACACTGCTTCAGTGAAAATACACCTGACATGTACAAAATGATAAGAGAACAGTTTCAATATGTATTTCAAGTTCAAACAGCATTTCCAAGTGAAAATAAGCCATTTTATCTGGTTTGCAATGTCTTCAATATAATCATTTCCCTCTGTTCTTTTGCTTCTACAAGCGCTGAAAGAATGTTTTCAAACGTCCTAAACACATAGAACACTGCTTCAGTGTAAAACATAGTGTTTCCAACTGACATGCACAAAATGATCTCTAGACTCACAGTGGAAGCCCGTGCCTGGGGAGCCATGCTGGTGACTAATTCCTCCCCGCTGCTGAATGACTACCCCAGTGTCATCCAGGAACTTAAGGCGGTTTTCCATCATCCCCGCCAGGGTAAAATCTGTGGACAAGCCCTGCTGTGTCTTAGGCAGGGTCAGCAGCAGATTATGCTATGGAGTTCCAGACACTGGCAGCGGGAACCAGCTCTCATAGATGCATTCCTCCGAGGCTTGCAGGGAGAGTTGCAGGGTGAGATAACCTGTAAACAGGAGGTGGCAACTTCAAACAAAGTGGTTCACCTGGCTATTACACATGACCGCCTCTTGCAGGAACAACGTTGCCACTTCCGGCGAGGGTCGCTGAACAGAGAGGTTACTTCGCCAGTAGAACCAGCCAAGCCGGGGAACCTATGCAGCTGGGTGTGGCCATAGTAAGACATAAGCCAAGGGAGCAGAGGAAGGAGGGCGATCCGGTGAGTTACTCCCCAGCTCTCTCCATTTTTCCAAATCCCCGTATAAGTGTCGCACAAGGGCCGCCCTTTTTTTGCCACAGCACTGGTGGACTCCGGGGCTATGGGGAATTTGATGGATCGGAACATCGCAAGGAGGCTAGAGATAAAAGCCATTTCCCTGACCTCTCCCTTATTTGTGCAAGTGCTTGACAGAGGACCTGTGGGTTCAGGGTTTATCATGCAATGCACTCCTAATGTTCTCCTCGAAATAAATGGGGAGCACATGTCCTTTTATTTGCTTTCTTCTTTTTCTCACCCCCTCACATTAGGTCTCCCCTGGTTACGTTTGCACAACCTTTACCTGTCATGGACTGAGAATTGTATCCTCAAGTGGGCACGCTCCTGCAAAAGGCAAAACTTCCCTAATGGGGTCGTGCCTCTCCAGTCGATGTTGATAAAAGTGTCCCGACGCTGACAAAGACATCTCCATTCTGAGGGAATAGTAAGACCTTGCGGAGGTGTTCAGCCCCGTTAAGTTCACGCAGCTCCCTCCCCATCATGAATAGGACTGTGCCATTACCATGAGGGAGGGGGCTGTTCCTCCTAGGTGCAAGATCTATCCACTCTCCCGAGTGGAGGAGGACTGAACAGTGGAACAATACATCAGGGAGGTTATTGGCTCAGGGTTACATTTGTCCCTGCACCTCTCCCACCTCAGTCAGCGTGTTCTTTGTCAAAAAGAAGGTTGGGGGACTGGGCCATGCATGGATTACTGAGGGTTGAATGAGCTGCTAGTGAAATATCCCTTATATCGACAACATCCTGATCTACTCCTCCTCCTTTGACCAACGTGTGTGACGTATGTGCAGTTTTCTGTACCTTTTTATGTAACCACCTCTACTGCAAGTTGGAGAAATGTGAATTCCACTACAGAGAGCTGAGTTTGAGGTAGATTATATGTGAAGGTAGCGTACACATTCGGAGCAGTACTGTCCCAACAAAAAGGGAAGGAGGGAAAGTTAGGGCCCAGAGCTTACTTCTCTCGAAAGCTAAGCCCATCCAAGTGGAATTATGGTGTCTGGGATCAAGAACTCAAAGTGAAGAAACTCGCATTTGAGGAGTGAAGGCACTGGTTAGAGGGAGCGTGACATCCATTTACGGTGATAACAGACCATAAGAACCTGGAGTACCTCCAAACCACCAAGACATTGAACTCCAGACAGTAGGAGACATACCAGCTTCTGCATTCTGCCATTGCTACCTTCCAAAGAAAAGTGGATAGGAAGTGTGGGGAAACACAGAGCCAGGAGAGAACGTATCGGTGGCCGGGCTGGACCTATGGGTAAACTAAGAGCCAAGTTCGAAGGTCCTTATTTTGTGCTATGATAGCTAGTTTGTGATATTGTATTGCTATGGTGAACTAATAGAAATTATTGATGTAGCCTATGCTGTTCCTCATTTCCCCCTCTGCAAACATACAATGTTAACTATTAACCAGAATAAAGAGGGAGGTGATGCCAAGTCCCACGACTCACCTGCCTTAGGTTGCCCTGTACACTGCCCAGGATCTTACCCCTCATTGGCTGTCCAGCCTACTTTGGGACCATCACCAAATTTCAGCCACTTTGGCCACTTTGGAGGTAGCAGGAGCTGATGCTATATAGGTGACACAGTGAGGATAGTAAAGTTTTATTTTAAAACTTTTCAAACTTAGCCCATTTCCCATTTGCTGAATTGCCAACCATTCATAAAATACGCCACTATAGATGGTTGTGTTAAGCATTCTAACTAGACCCAGCCCCCAGTCAAAATGACCAAAGCCCTCTAATTTAACTTCAATACCAAATCTCTCAAATACCTGGTACCATAGCAATTTTTTTAACATGATGATGGACATGATGATGGCGTTCTACTAGTGCAGATTCTGGTACAGGAACCATAGAAAATGAGATTGTTAGAATAATTCAAGCACATAGGCCTGTCCACATGGAGAGGATCCACATCCAAACCATGTAGACTCTCCACTGGTGTTCCACAGGGCTCAATATTAGGCCCCCTTCTCTTCTCTTCTCTTCTCTTCTCTTCTCTTCTCTTCTCTTCTCTTCTCTTTGTATACTCATTTTCTTGGTGATGTAATATCTTCTCACTGTTTCTCCTACCACTGCTATGCCGATGACACTCAATGACACTCAATTATTTATTTCTCCACAGTTTCCTTTGAGAACTCCCTGGTATCACCATCCGAAGCTGCCTGTAGCCTGGGCATAACTTTGGACAACCAGTTGTCGTTCTCAACTCATGTTTCTAATCTAACCTGGCCTTGCAGATTTCTCCTTTGTAACATACAAAGGATTTGGCCCTTTCTCTTGCAGCAAGCTACCCAGGTGCATGTGCAGTCTCTTGTGATCTCAAAGGTAGACTACTGCAACTTGCTACTTGCTGGTCTTCCTCTGAGAGCCATCAAACCTCTACAACTTGTCCAGAATGCAGCAGCACGACTGGTCTTCAATCTTTCGAAGTTCACACGTTACTCCGCTGCTGTGCACCTGTCACTGGCTTGCAGTATCTGCATGCATCAAATTTAAAACCTTGATGCTTGCTTACAAAGCCAAAAATGGACCAGCCCTTGCATACATGAGGTCAATGGTCAAAGAACCGATCCGTACCTCGAGTACTTCGGACCTCAAGTATGGCTCGGCTTGAAATATCATGCTTCAGGTCTCATGGAAGACAAGCATTGAGACTATTTTCTGTCCTAGCTCCAAGATGGTGGAATGAACTCCCACTTGCTGTCCAGACAGCAGAGTCCCTTGCAGTCTTCAAACGCAGACTGAAGACCCATTTATTTGTGGAATATTTAAATGACAACTGACCCTGCTCCTATATTGACTGACTAAATTAGTACTTATTGTAGGGTATTGTTTATTACACTTATCATTGTTTAAGATAGACCTTATTTATTTTATACTTCTAGGTATCAGCAGTGATCCCTGTATTTCTACAGTATTCTAGATCATTAGTATATTGGACTCTAACCTGCTGTACTGGCTAGGATGTATTCTATGAGTAAATGACAAAGCACTTTTGTAAGTCGCTCTGGATAAGAGCGTCTGCTAAATGCTGTAAATGTAAATTTTGCTGCTAAGGCCACATATAGTCTATTTCGCTCACATACCCAATAAACTTCTGGAACTACAATACCATCAAATTTCTGGGTGAGTCAAGCATGATTGGCAAGGTCTGGGTATACAAAACTGCCATTACAACTGTCAAAATATTGGGTAGAGTTCAAACTCAACATGTTGGGAATGATCCACAATCCAAATTCTTCCACATTTCCCTGAGAAATTTCCCAATTTCCCAAAATCTTTGGGAAAACAATCAGGGAATATGGTGTTAATCCACACTGCCCTTATATCAGTTTCATTTCCTTAAACAATACGAGGTGAAATGAGAT
Organism: Electrophorus electricus; assembly: GCF_041902795.1. Classification (NCBI taxonomy): domain Eukaryota; kingdom Metazoa; phylum Chordata; class Actinopteri; order Gymnotiformes; family Gymnotidae; genus Electrophorus; species Electrophorus electricus. The sequence goes on along the minus strand of NW_027658704.1, from coordinate 249,248 downwards.
AAAGGATGCTATTATATCTACTTAGGAAGTCCTGACATTCCTTCCTATTACCCACAGAATAACAGACACTGCCCCTATACATGAAACACCAGAGGGGACAAAGCTTTCCTTTGATATATGTAGTGGAGTTGAAAATGAATGGCCATATTGGTCGAATTCTCCTCTTAGCACACCCTATGCAGTTGTCTCTTGTAATAGTGCGGGCAATGTAACTAACATAAGACAGCCACACATTATCTGAAATTTTGGATGCAGTGAACATCTTCTGCTCTCTGAATGTTCTGAGAATATTTTTTTATTGAAGAGACAACATTGCGTCTACGACGTACATTCCTTGTGACATTGGTCTGGTCGGTGTAGTTAAGAGTACTTGTATCATTCAAGCCCTCTGCATCAGTGTGATCAACATGGCAAGATCACAACTGACTGAGTTCCATCTGTATGATAACCAAATAGTAGTAACAGTACAAAAAAGAACAAATAAAAACAATATACAATTCATTCTCCTCACCCCATTCAGTCCAGCAATGTCCACTGGATTCCACATGGTTGACTTACAGTTCTAGATAATCCTTTAATCTAACTCTGACTGGATCTTCAACGAAGACAACCAAGATGTGCATGGCTCACACCCTTACTGTGTTATCTGCGTTGGAGTCTGAATGACTGTTTAACAGCCACTGTCAAGATTCCTCACTGTTTGTAGTTGGTGTCGCAGGTGGTGTTTGTCAAATAACACTTTGACTCACTGGTAACGTTGGGGAACACTTGTCATAAAAGTAGTTTCATAACTATCACTATCAGGTCTATACTGGATTACTGAATACCCTCCTAGGTTCCCCTCTGGCCCTCTGAAACATGACCCATCTACAAACAGAACCTGATCTTTGTATGGCAATGGTTCACTATATAAATCCTGTCTGGGTACTAGTTACAACTTCACAATCATGTGATAAATCACACCTCCATCCCAGCCAACTACTGTCTGTTGCCCTTGGACATTCTCTTGCATGATGGGTCTCAGACACATGCACACCTTGGTACAAGACTAGGACTAGGAAGTTGGACAAGACATTAATGGCTTATTTTTTCATTTTATTTATTTTTCACTTTAAATTGTTATTATTGTGGTGACCATTGTCGGCTAGAGGAGGATGCCCCCCCCCTCGGGTCTTGGTTCCTCTCAAGGTTTCTTCCTTCTTCCCCCCCCTTAGCTTGCTCACTGGGAGCTTGGACTTGGACAAGCTTTGTGACAACATCTGTTGTAAAAAGCTCTATATAAATCAATTTTTTATTTGATTTGATATTTACTTTTGATTTGATTTGATTTGCTGTACCCTCATCTGGATTATCCATTCTCTCTGCTGGATTTACCCATGAACATCTACATATTGTTAACTCAGGTGCTGACTTTTGTCAGCATACCCTGTATGTCTTAACATTTGTTATTATGATTGAAGTGGATGTTATTAAAGTATGTAAAACATGACTTGTAAATATATCAACCTTGTGTCCCATTGTTATGGATGTTGCTTTTTCATAACCATAAGTGGCTGCAGCAAAACCCTGATAACAGGGTAGCATTCCTTGTTCAATTTTGTCAAGCTGTGTACTGAAATAAGCAATGGGTTGGTTTTGACCATTATTTACTTGTTTTCATACTGCATTTGCATAGCCATTCCTGGCTGCTACATAAAGCTGAAATGGTTTGGAGTAGGTCTAGGTCTATTTTAATATTTTCAAAGGCTTGATCTGCCTCTTCCTCCCACACCAATTGACCTTTCAAGTTCTGTGTATGAATCTCCTCAATGGAGCAGTTTCTAAGGCATCGTCACATATCCACTGTCTCCTATACCCAGCCATTCCAAAAAATGTCAACATTTCTGCTACTCCTGTTGGTTTGGTGCACTTCTAACTGCTTTGATATGAGATGGCATGATGGACCTTTCACTTCCCTTAAGATGTCTACCTAAGTTGCCTACCTCTGTTGCCCCGAATTGTAACTTATCCTGATTTACTTTATGCCCTTTTTCTGCTAATGCTGTTAACACAGTACTTGAATTTTACTCACATTGTTTTTTAGTCTTACAAAAGAGTAATAAATCATCAACATATTGGAGAATTGTGCTTTCCACTTTAACGTCACTTTTCTTCTGCTGCCTTAGTAGTAGTAGGCTAGTAGTAGCCTTGTGGTAATGTATTATAAGTATATTGTTTACCACCATAAGTAAATGTAAATAAATGCTTTGACTGCTCATGTAATGGTCTACTGAGGCTGAGCATAAATCTATTACATTGAAATACTTAGAGTCTGGCAGTATGTTTGAGAGTAGTGTGGGGGGGACAGGCACTACTGGTGTTTCAGCTCACAGGTCATGTATTAAGTCTGAATTAGGTTTTCTTAATGGAAATATTTGGGTATTACATGGGCTTATAGTTTTGACTAGAACTCATGCTTTTACTAAACCTTCAATTGTGGATTGTATTCCCTCATAAGATGCTGTACTGAGTGGATATTTATTTCTTTTGCCATGGGAGTTGTACATTAGGTTTTACTTCAATTTGTATTTAACTTGCTGTTTGACTAAACCTACATCCATATGATGTCGAGTCCTGTTTTGATAATGCTTCATGTTCTGCAATTATTGTATTATTGTTAATAACACAATGTTCTGTGATTCATAGCTCATTCCTGTTTTAACTTCCCCTCAAAGAAAAGTACCATTGCCTCCTACTGTACCTGTGCTGTCTAGCGGGCCCGATTTGGCAATATCAAATAAATCACTTGATAGCATCAAATATTCTTAAAATACAGTACATCTATCAATATAACATTTATTACATGCTTAACAATTTTACCTGCTACACATTCTGAATCAAAGTCTATCTGTGCCTTGTCTATCGCCAGCTTAATGGGAGTGTCAAGGCAGATGAGTGTACAGACAAATGGCCGAATCAGACATCTGTCAGAGCACTCTACAGCACTTGTTAAGCCAATGATCTTGATCATTTGGATTTTCATTTGGAGTTTCAGCTTTTCAGTAGCCAGTCATTCCGCCTGCCATCAGAAACAGATCAATCTCAACCAGGAATGCTGATGATAAAGGTAAAGGTGGTCTGCCTCTCCATCAAACAGCCTTTTTTCTACTGCCTGCTTTAAAAAACTGATCAGAACCATTTTTTGATCCGAGACAATGCTTCTGAGATCAACATGCAAATGTAGTTGTTTCCCTGGTGCATGAGTGTGGAGCAATTTCCCCGTACAAGGGTGCTGCCCTGGGTATGTCTGGTATAGCCTTTCATTCTATAAAAGAATGTTGTAAATGAATCTTAAAGAACCATGTATTTTTATTCCATGTATTTAAATACATTTAAAAAATGTTTTTATGATAACCACAAATTCTGATTTATAAACACGATTTGTGATATTTCAAATCAAGTCTGTGCTATTTATGTTTATTAGTGAAACACACAGGATAGAAAATATCCTAAATACACTACTAACCTTCTGTTTTCTCAGCATTATCAAAAAGTACTGCAGAAGAATTCTTATTCTTCATTCTGCAAAGGTATGATATGGGTAGCTGCATGAGATGGTCCTTACCCGCTTCAATATCCAATATACTAGACCGCACTTCTATGTCAATTATGTCCAGCAACTTAATAAATGGGATGTAATACAAATATAAATACAAACATGCATACATTGCAGAGGCAAAACATGATAATTCCTGGAAACATGATTATCTTGGGCTGGGAATACATGTCAATGCCTGAAATATAAGTTAGACTGTAACCAAACGGTCAGTTTTACAATTGTGTTGAATGTGAGAGAAATTGGCAAGTGTGACCTGAGACACACTGACTTTGATTTTGGAAGCCATTTTAAATAAAGTCTTTGTGCATCAACAATGCATATATTTATGTAAATTTAACAATAAATAGGTAAATGAATTGTGTATTGAGGACAAGAAAAAAAAAGTACATGCCTCCCCATATACACTAGCATGTAGCTCAGTGCAGTCAGAAGGGTAATGGGTCTGATGATGCACACATGGAAATTATTTCACAAAGCAATATTTCCCATTAAAACTGGACAACCTTGATTTAGAATATCATGTCTTGTGAAAACAATCCCTTTAACTTATTCTTAAATGCACTAGGTAGTAAGCCAGACTGAATTCCCAGTTTTATCACCGATTTTCATTAAATTTGAATTGTTTCTACTTACACCCATTCTGAAAGCTGGCTACAAAACAAACACCAGGGTCCATCTCATTCACTCATTCCTACAAAAAAAAAGAAAAAGAAAAAAAAGAATACAATGTGTTTAGAAATCTGACATCATTAACTTAAACATTAGATAATAGGACATCACTAGCTAACTCAGTTAGGATGTCATTATCATATTTGGCCACTAACCTCAGAGGACTTGCTGCAAGACTGCGCATGTAAACATGAATATGAACGGACCGCTGAATCAACTTCAGCTGAAGAATAGCATAACCTACACAAGTACTAACGGCTAGCTTAGTTTAACTTTAAGTTAGGGTAACGGTACTTTTTTGAGGGGAAGTTAAAACAGGGAAGCGCTAGGAATTACAGTAAAGGTTAAAGTGCAGTAAACTCTTGGGCACTAGGTAGACCAGCAAATATACAGAAACACAAACTCACCTGCTGGCCGCTCATTATCGATAGAAGGCGATGGTCTTCACTCAGTGTCGGCTGTAGTGTTTTCACATCTTGTAAGACGTACACACAGTGCCACCTACTGTTCCACAGGGATGTATTTGTACAGGGGCAGTGTGTATTTGCTAGAAAATCTCAACATAAATTGTGCCTGCTCCAAGTGTACCAAACGTCACGTGATTCACATTTCTGCAATAAGTTGTACATGTTTGCGAATCATGAAACCGGAATAGTTGAAAACCATGTTTTATTTCATTCCTTTTTTGCATGTGTATTATATTTGTTAAGTGCAATGTATTAGAAAACATCTTTCCATTTATTTGAAAGTACATACGCATTTGCAACAGTCGCGTTTTGTATGTGTAAAGAACGCTTTGTTAGATTTGTTTGCAATTAGTATGATATTTACAGAATACGTTCCGTTTATTTGCGAAGTTTTGGCAGTAAACTAGTACCATACGCACTCTGTCGCGTTGGCGTCGATTTTTCGCTTAAGTCTTTGCAAGAAGACAGCATAGGCATTTCCTAAGTCTGCAGTGACCTTTTAGTTTTGTCGATGGTGGGAGCTGAGATTGTTCTGAACATTTTGATATGAAACACATGGGTATCATGCTATAAGTGACAACCTTTAAAGTGAATTTAAGAAAATATGCAAAACAGGTAAACTTAAGTGGGTTAATTAAATATCAATTGTACTTTACTGTAGGTAGAAGTAAATCCAACTCGAAGTCATTCTACTCTAACGACAAAACGTTTCGAAGATAAATAAAATATAAACACATTTGCAATTTATACATATAAAAATCACACACACACACACACACACACACACACACACACACACACACACACACACACACTTTATATACATATAAAACAAAACCGGGTCACTTCACACTTGAATGGACTTTTGTTTGTGGATGTTTTGTGAATAGTCAGGGAGTATAGCTAAGCTGATGTGAATTTTGTGATCTCGATTTTTTGTATCCCTCCATTTCTTGCTTTTGTTTCACTAGGTTAGTGAGTTGGTTCCTTTGTACTGAGTGTGGATTTTGCTTGCTTGTTCATTCGCTTTTTCAGCTTTGGCCTTTCCAACATCCTTCTGGTGTGTTTGCCATGCTTTAAATTATTATTTTTTTAATCGTGCTCGTTTGGCTGGTCTGCTAGCGGTACTATCTCCTAACCGCCACTCTTTTGGTGACCAAGGCTTCTCTAAAATTGCTCCCCATCTATGAAATAACCCCCACCCTCATTGAGACTGTTCAGATCCCCTGTACTATTTTCATTGTTTGCTGTTTATTTTGTGATTTCAAAACTCCAAGGACCATGACAAAATATTACAAAGTGCATTATAGGTTTAATATTTTATGTCCAAATGGCCTGGTTTCAGACAAGAAGAATTAGGTCTGTTGATTAGAATTCATTCTTCCACAAGTTTAGGTACTGCACCTGCATATATCCTCTCAATGACAAACACAATTGCTAGTTTGGGGTTACCACAAAAACTGTTTCCCCCACAATAGGAAATATGTAGTCAGTGTCTTCACCCAAATGTTTGTCTAATTTGCAATTGCAAATGATACATTTTATAATAGGACTACACTATTACTACTACCACCTTTTCTTTCATACATAAAAATGAACAAATTCCCCTGTTTAATGCACTTTAAAAAGACCATATGTGGCTTTATATAACATTAAATTATAAGGAACCATGTCAAGTAAAAGCTTGAGGTTAGCCTGTTGTATTTCAAAAGTGGCCACCTCCTATATGTGCTTGCTTTTAGGTTTTCCCAAATATAAGGTTTAACTGCAGACCTCTTTCAAATTTGATAGGTTTAAGAACAGAGGCAATCCATTTATCAGGTATTTTTGTGTTTTATTAGTCTTTGAACCTTAAATCTCTAAAACTTACAAAAAAAAAAATGTTGTAGCCAACACTTTGATCCATAGATTGAGGACAACAAAGCTTAAAAATTAAAAAGTTTATTTTTTTTCCATTCCAATAAACTGGTAATCCACAAATTAAAAAGAGTTTACAAAAAAAGAAGGGGAAAAAAAAAGAAGACGTCATGGTACTTAAACATTATACACATCCACTAGTGGAGTCTGTCGATGTTCATATTCACACTCGGGGTAGGGTGGGGAGGTGTGTACGACAGTCCAAAAGTTCAGAAAAGTGTTTTTAAAACAAAACAAAGGTCTGAAAGGTTACAGTTGGGGATGATGGAGTAGAGGGTGGCCTTATGAACTCAATAAGTGTTTTTATGTTATGCATTACGGTCAATGCGCACATCCACCTCTCTGCCGTTTATTTTGGTGCCATTCATAAGCCTACAGGCCTGCTCAGCACTCTCTGGAGAATCGAACCGGACTGTCCCACAGCCTTTAGACTTCCCATTCTCCATCTTGATCTCTGCAAACATCACCTGACCTGGAATGAAAAATAAAGGATTTATCTACATAAAGCCTTGGAGACACTACACAATGTTTATAGTCCTAATGGATTTTTAAAAATGACCCAAGTGAGTTTTTCAGCATATCACACACTACTGGATTGTAAACATAATGGGTTAGAATTAGGTGAAACAGACACTTAGCACATAGCTAGGAGGCTCAGATATAAACATAGTACAACTTCTTACTGTTGTTTGTGCCACCATTTACATTGAATCAAAAAACAAAGAAACTGCAAAAACATTTCTGGGTGAGGTGCAGCCCATTTCCCCCCCCCCCTTTATCTGCATGCTTGTAGTAATTTTTTGGGCATAATCAAATAGTTCAGTCCAATACTTGATCATCTGGGGGAGGGTTTCATTATTGCTGGTTTATTTTCACAAAGAAGAATTCCACTCAAACCAAGGATCAACTGCACAATTCCATCTCACTTTTCTTGAGCACAAGTTTGAGAAATGTTAGACTTTGATCCTGCTTATTATTTTCCCTGAAAAAAAAAAAAAAACTGAAGCAGTGAAGATCAGCACGTTTTGGATACATGGATTTTCACCAAGCAGAAGCACATGCAAAGGAGCTGTTCCTGTAGGTTTTTTGCTATGCATGCAAGCATTTTGCTTCACAAAGATGAGCTTATTACAATAACCTTGCTCCAGTTGTATGAAATTCTGGTATATACTGATGCAGAATAATAAGAACATGTGCCATCATATGACTAGCCTACATGAAAATACACTGCAATCCTTTCCTCCCCATCATGCAACTTGAAAAAGGGAACTAACACAATAAATCAACGCAGTCCCATTACAAAATGAACCAGTCATGCAACACCACATGCGGTGCTGGGAGTGGATAGCTTCAGTATGTGAACGTATGCACAGGGGTTCGCTTGAAACAAACTCTAGGACCAGCAATCAGACAGGACTCAACATAAGTAATGGCCTGGGGCCAATTTTTTTTTTTTTTTTTTTTTTTTTTTTTACAAATTTCATGGATGGACTTAAGACAAATGCTTTTAAATGCTTTGTAACTTAGCCTTGCCAGGCTAGCCTGCAATACTAAGCTAACAGCCCACAGTTGAGCAGTAAATAAATTTAAATCCACAACAAAAATCAAATGGTGAACCTGTGCAGGTCAGAAATGCAATGTTCGCATTTAACATGTCTTCATAGCAACAGAAAGAGTCCTGGCACTTAACTCTCCAATTTGCAGTTAAGGCACATATCTAAGAATTGTTTTCCCCCAAATTTTCCTGCATTACAACGAAAATCAGATATTTCAACACAACTGCATGACTCACTCATGAGTTTGAGTGTGATGTCTACAGCCTAAAAGAGCATTTACATTTGAACAGAGAAAGCAGTCCTGGGTCTGGAAAAAAACTCGTGTGAAAATGTCCAAATTGTCCTTGATAATAGGAGGTCCCCTGCACACATGAACACGTTTGCTGTTTACGTTCTGTGTTTACCTTTTTGCTCTAACACTTCACTGGCTATTGACAACCCTTATAATTTGCTAGTATAGTGGGTCCTCAAAAACAAAAAAAACCCCAGAAAAACAAAAAAAAGTCAAAAGTTTGAGGTCTGCCAACTTCTCTAAATCTTGATCCACAGGAAAGTCTCAGCATGTGCCCCCTGACTGAACCAAAATCTGCAGACTAGAGACAACTAGCTCAGACTTAGCTAGACTGAAAATCAAGGCCAAAATCTTGTATTGTACCTCAGCCTAAGTCAGAAAATAAATTGGACATGAACACAAACATAACTCATTACTTGTTTAAATGCATTAAAATATCCAGATTACGGACCAATAAATACAATATATAAAATGCAACATTCACAAAATTGTTCCACCCAATTTGTGTACTTGCAAAAATGTAACAATATAGTTTGTGCGCTCATGCATAACACTTACCACAATGGCTGAATTTTTCCTTTAGTTTCTGCCAAGTGAGATCATAGGACAGCTGTGTACAAAGAGCAGTGTTGAGAAATCCAGGGGGGGCGGGACCAATGACCACTGTAATGTGAGGACTCATGCACATCACCCATTCATCCATACTTACATTTCTTACAAAGATCTGGCAGCCTGCTTTTGATCCTGCCCCTCTGTCCAACATGCCACTGCCAATGTGAGCAGAGCTAGTGCCGTACTGGCCAATACCCCTGTTTATTTCCATGTTACTGCCCATCCGGTCAAAACCACCACCCATGCGGTCCATGCCCATATTGCCTATACCACCTCCTACACACACACACACACACACACACACACACACACACACACACACACACACACACACACACACACACACACACACACACACACACACACACACACACACACACACACACACACACACACACACACACACACAAAAAGAGCCCATACAAAAGAACAGCCACCACAATCACCAATGATGTTAATAGCAGTCACTGACAAACACACAGGCTAAAACACTTAGTAATATATACCTGTAGTGGCATAATTAAATGCATAATAATTAAATACTAATAATTAAATTAGTCATTGACTTCACATCTCCATGTACAAGTCAGGCTACAAAGCTCTGATCAGTTTTGTTTCACTGCACCATATCTGGACATATTGTTGTAGTACACGAGACCAGTCTCAAGAAAATTAATTAAAGAATTTGGTGTCATCACTTGGAATCTGTCTAGTCTAGGACTCAAGGTAACAAGGACATGGAAATTGTTCATGAGAACAATTACATTAGCTGGGTAACGTTAAATGAAATGAAAAAAAATGTGCTAGTTTATACTCTTTACAGATTGCTAATCCTATTTGTAGCAGCTGTTACTGTAGCTAAGTTTAATGTCATCAATAACATTGGGATAATGACAAATTAAATGTGCTTAAAACAGTACAGCTCTCAAGATTTACCATTAACTAACAACTTAATACTCATTAATTTTAAAATACATTTGTACAATGTTTAGAACACCTTGTACACGCAGAATTTCTAAGCTTCAAATTTTCCATTGACCATCAGCAAACATTCCAATGTTTGTTTCCTCAACAAAACAATGAAAAAATAAAAAGTTTGGTATATTTGTTAGATTTATTTACTATTATAGCTCAAGCTACATTATAGCTCAATGTGAAACATTGTATTTATTAAGACAAGGGAATGATTTCTAGGACACCTAGATCATTTTTTTGATGGCTTGATTGGGTATACTGAACCAAAAGCAGATTGCAATAGTATAATTACATTGTACTCATTTAATAATCACAAAAGTGTGTATGAAGTTTGCTTTGTTAAATGTTAACAAAGTCAGTTTTTGACTTCTGAATAACAAAGTAAGCTAAAATATGTTAACCTTGTCATTACCTCCAAAGGTTACAATTCAGCTAGACTGAAATTATATGTTTAAAATACACAACATATTTAATGTTACAATCAATATATAATATAGACCATAATTATTTCTTAGCATCTTTGACATGGGCACAAGTTTTCACGTACTTAACCATTACTGTTTAATTTTACACCCAAACAGTCTTAACATAGCAGACAATCATTGTGTAAGGGGATGGTAGTGGAATATGCATTCTGATGACATTGCAGGCAGGGGAAACAAAAACTAAGATTTCTGAATCATTCAAATGTGACTTATGCAACGATAAACTGGTATCCAGTTCTACGACCGAATACTTCTTTCTCCAGAGCACACAGAAATAATAACAGGACTTGAGAACTCCGAACAGCCATATATGTACATTTAGCTGCAGCAGTCTGTAGAAATTAAGACTTAGTTTTACGTTCTTCACAAACTGCGCAATGTAGACCTGAATAATAGGTAATGTTTAACTATAGCTTGTATAAAATTATAATGTAATTCTAATGCTTTTAATTCAGATAAAATGTTCAAATGGTACATTTTGAGATACTGCAACAGTGTAACCATACACCTCATGTAAATTATTTTGAGATTCATTTTGTCATTAATTATTGTAAACCAATGTTAATGTCTATTTGGGTGTTAAAATAGTCCATTACTAGTCGGGGGGGTTACCAATATAAGGTCAGATCAATATCATTATAGCTGTACTACCAATTTGTGACAATTTACAGAAATGGTTGCAGAGCTATACACTTATCAGTCACTTTAATTAGAAGCTTCTAACGTCTATATACATTTGATTTTATATAATAAAATACAGTAACAAACATTAAAATATTTAACTTATTCATTTTTGGCAGACATTTCATCTTATTTCATGGAATTATGCAATTAATTTATGTCTTTTCAAGAAATGTTTGAAACAAGCTAAACTACCTGCTACAGGAATAAGACACTTTAGTTATAAGTTAATTTAGGCTGTTTGCTAATGATAATTGTCTGATAGCTGGCTAGCAATGCTACTTGGTACATAGCTGGCTATCTTACATAAGGCTCAAATGTATCCACTTTAAAGATTTAATGCCCATTCATTTTATCGTATTGCATCTCAATGTATTTCTGTGTTGTCTCTACATATATAAAATGCAGGAGTATGTTTGATTTTAATTGCATTCTTGAGAGAAGCAACAGCAAATGTGCAGGCTAAATGTCACAAAGCAGTGATTGGACAACAGTAGTGTCATGGCAATTGTGACGTGCATCTACACTCTCTGGCCACTTTATCAGATAAAGCCACCTTACAGGTACATATTGTAGGTATTGTATTGTACAATATCTGTAGACCACCCATTGAAATGCACATATTGTCACTCTTTAGCCCGTATGAGTGCATCTGGCATAGCAGCATTGCTGAAGATTTCATATGATGTTCACAAGGTCAATGGGGTTAGATGAAACTCCATGATAGAGAGATGTTTCAGTGTGGTGTTTAGAATGTTAATATATAAACTCTGTGTGTGTGTGTGTATATATATATATAGATATGTATATCTTGCAGGCTTACAATTACTCCCTGTGCTCCCCCATTTTGGTGTGAAAGTGTTTAAAAGGTGAACATGTATGTACCTAATCCTGCCCCTATGGGTCCCATGCCAGCACTTCCCATGCCTCCCCCATAGCCTCCCATTCCACCACCTATTGGGGAAAAACAGCCTTTCAGCACAAACGAAATACACATATAAGAGCATGTACATATACGCTAACAGAAGTAGACACACCAACATCTTTTCAAAGGCATGTCCACACTTTAAAGACACCACACGTGACTGTGTGTGCTAGAGATGCAAGTGTATGAGACAGGAGATGTGTGTACATGCTCTACTTACCCAGTCCTCCAAACGAGTCACCAAAAGACCGGTTCATCCCCATCTCACTCCGGCTAAAGTCCCGATCCATCCCCCCCATACCTGACCGATACATGTCTGACAAAACACAGAACTCAGTAAGTCATAGCTACAAGGACAAAAAGAGCCAAGAAAACTGACTGACAAAACAGAGAAGAAAGCTTTACCTCCCATTCTACCCATGGGTGCCATGTCTCTGGCTCCGAATCCAGCCATCCCACCCACTCCATCCATGCCCCCAAATCCACCACCAATTCCTGCAACATTCAAACACATACACACACACACGCGCACACACACACAGGGTTGATTATTGATCAGTGTACGACTGGATCAAAAACAGAAGCTTAAATAAAAATTATAGCGTTTTCACACTACAGCTTTTCCCCAGACCCATGTCTGCTTGCTCTGTGAGTTTGGTAAATTTGGTCAAGTGTGAAAGAGCTCGGTCCAGAATACTAGTCTCTGGTCCTTCTGAAATCAGTGGTCTGGGGTTCATTTTTAGCAAGCTCTGAAGAAATGAGCAGCAAGTGTGGAAGTAATCTGCTCCCAATGCCGTGTGTGGGGCTGCATAATTGATTCACTTTGTAAAGTGACTGCTTCAACTTATTGCATTCTTTTCAAGCTTCATGAATTTTCATAGTAAATAAAACACTTTCTGTCCAGATAAAGTTTTTTTAATCCATTTTTCTCAGGTACCTAAAATTTTTTGCACAGCACCATAAGTATATTTTACAGGGGGGAAAAAAGCCAACCTACAGACATACAATGCAAAAATCATCTTAAATGAGAATAACTCCTTGTTTGCAGATGCTCCTGCATGGTGAAAGTCTGTGCATCCCAAAAGCACTGTTCCTTGCCGCCTGAGTAATTGTATACAGGCAAAATAAATGACGAATGAAGCTAATCCTACCATTGATCCTACCATCAAGCCAAGGTTAAAATGGAGTTCTTGTTTGTGAAAGCTAACCAGCGATAAACCCTTTCCTCAAATAGGGACAAGTGTGAAAATGTCCTTAGTCATCTCGTACCTCCCATTCTGTTCATGCCTCCATAGCCACCTCCATCCATACCTAAACAGACAAAATCATAGTTAAACTTGCAACTTGCATAATTAATATCTTAACTTTTATACAGTAATCTATGTCAGTTTATTCAGCGTTTCATTCAATGGCAAATATTGTTTTCAAACACATTCAACATATTTGATTAGGTAGTCAAACTTATCTGGCTTTGCCACTTTACCTCAACAGTGCAAGGAATAAAATGTTTACCTAGACTCTTACATTTATTGCATTTTCTGGCTGCTCCAATTGAGAGGGACTTACATATTTATTAGTATGCATGTTCCTGGAATACACCCAACACCTATGAACTTAGTGTTGATTTCTATACTTAATGGCAAGTAATGGGCTCGGTAGCCCTGCAAAAATATTTCCCAAAACATACACATTAAGCATCAACATTACATATTTAAGGTTCAGTCCACATAAAAGCAATTTTTAAAATGCTATTTTTTAAAATCAGTATTACGAAAAATATATACCTGAACAGATGTATAGTCATGGCCAAAGGTTTTGAGACTGACAAATTTTGGTTTTCACAAAGTTTACTGCCTCAGTTTGTTTTTTTTTTTAGATCCTTTTGTCAAATGTTTATATATGGTAGCGTGAAGTACAATTTTAAGCATAAGTTTTTAAAAAAACTTTTTATTGACAAATACATCCAGTTTAAGCAAAGACTTAATATTTACAGTGTTGATCCTTCATTTTGAAGACGTCTGCAATTCGTCTTGGCATACTGGACATCAGCTTCTGGGAAAAATCTCGACTGATGGCAACCCATTCTTGCCTAATCAGTGCTTGGGTTTGATAAGTTTGTTTGTTCGTTTGTCCATCCTCTTTTTGAGGATTGACCACATGTTCTTAATAGGATTAAGATCTGGGGAGTTTCCTGGCCATGGACCCAAAATTTCAATGTTTTGTTCACTGAACTACTTGGTTATCACTTTTGCCTTGGGACATGGGTGCTCAGTCATGTTGGAAAATGCATTTTTCAAATTGCTCCTGGATCGTTGAGAGAAGTTGCTCTTGGAGGATGTTTTGATACCATTCCTTATTCGTGGCAGAGTTCTTAAGCAAAATTTTTAGCAAACCCATTTCCTTAGATGAGAAGCACACCCACAAATGGTCTCAGGATGCCTCACTGTTGGCGTGACACAGACGATCATTTGTCCCAAACAGTCTGAAAGTGGCATCATCAGAGAAAATAACTTTGGCCCAGTCCTCTTCAGTCCAATCCCTATACTTCCTGCAGAATGTCACTCTGTCCTTGATGTTCTTCTTGGAGATAAGTGGCAACTTTGCTGCCCTTCTCAACACCAAGCCATCCCCCAAAAGCCTTCGCCTATCTGTGTGTACAGATACTGTTAGTGACTTGATCTCATAGCTGCATCCTCTTTAGGAGATGGACTTGACACTTTCTTGGTCCCCCTGAAGCCTTCTTCAAAGAGAGAGGTTCAGTTGCAGTGAAGATACTGATTCGATAAATGGTTCAATTAACTTTTTCCTGAAGTAATAAGAACAATCACTGAAATGATGTTAGCAGGCCATTTTGTGACAGTGCTGAAACGCAGTGGCTGGAATGCAGAAATTTGTGTGATTATGTTCATTTTTCATGGCAATGACTTTACAATTAATTGCAATTCATCTGTTCGCTCTTCACAAGCTAGAGTTAATGCAAATTGCCAACATAAAAACTGAAGCAGCAAACTTTGAAATCCAAAATCTGTGCTAGTCTCAAAACATTTGGCCATGACTGTAGTATCCTATATTATTGTCATGGAAAACATTTATTCTTCAAATTCAAAAGCATTTTAAATAATTGTGAATGCATGAAGTATTTATGAACGTGTTCAGTTGTCTATTCTTAAAAGCCAAATAATGAGTTACTGAAACCACAAGAACCCTCACATTACTAACCAATACATTAATGCAAAGCATTGGCTTGAGTAGAACAAGTAAGGGCAGCCACATTCCTGTCTGGTCGACTAACCTCCCCATGCCTCTATGGCTTTACTCTTCTCATTTAAAATGTATTAAACCATTTAGGACCGAACTGTGTTTCAACTATGAAGCTTACCAAATGTGTTCAACAATTGAAAATGTACTTATTAATAAGACTTCCTAAGGTTTAAGATAATTATATTGCTATTTAAAAACACAGATATTAAGGCCAGATACAAACAAAACTGCAGAATACTGCTACTGCCAACACTTATATCTACACAGAGAACCACTTAAAAACCAAAATCAAAAACATCTCAAAAGGTCTCATTTTTTTATGTGAGCTTATGTTTACTCCCATTAATCAATGACTGCTAAATGTGTTAACAAAAAGGGTGTGCCTGCACAAGTAAGCGTTCTAACCTCCAGGACCCATTGATCCCATCCCTCCACCACTCAGTCGGTTGGTGTTGATTGGCTGCCCACCTGGGCCCAAACCCATTCCAACTCCCCCCAGACCTCCTGAAAACACACATACATACAAACCATCAAAAATACAAAACAAATACACAACCACCTCCCACAAACATTCTGCAATATTTATCAATATTAGGACTGCATTCCTTGAGAGTGAGGTCAATGTTATCATTCCTGGGACCTGCTGGACATTCCTAGAACCAGTTTTGGGGTCCCAATCAACCACAACACCTATCAACCACAACATTAAAACCACTGACAGAATAAGTGAATAACATTCTCTCAACACAATGGCATCTATCAAGATGCATATGGGGCTGCGTAGACTAGTAAGAGTGCCCGTGTTGACCCTGTCCACTGTGAAAAGTACATACAATGGACATATGAGTATCAGAACTGAACCATAAGCAATGGAAGAAGGTGGCCTGGTCTGTTGCATAAGGTTATTTCCTACATTATTTGTACGGCCAGGCATGAGTCTCACTCACCTGGGGTGATTGCACCAAGTTGCACTATGGGAAGAAGTCATGCAAGCTGAGAGCTGAGGCATTGTGATGCAATGTTCTTCTGAGAAACCGTGGTACCTGGCATGTGAATCCCACCTCCCTAAACATTAGTGCAGAGCCAGTTCATGGCAACGGTATTGCCTAAAGGCAGTGGCCACTGATCAGCAGGATAATGCACACTGCAAATGCTGTTCAGGCAGGTTACTCATCTGTAACTGGATGGTGCTTGTCCCTTGTTGGGGTTCTTCATGACCAGAACTACCTTGCCTTGTGTTAGCTAGTCCAGTTGGGAGCCACACAGAGCTATTGGGAGTAGATATGGCTCATGTCAGGACCAGGACCAGGTAATGCCCATATCTTCACATTTATTACCTGCTGTTTGGACATCTGCTAAATGGTTCCTGCTCTGCGTGACGGCCCATCACTGCTTCTTTTGTGAATCATTGCTGTCTGGTTGCCATTGTTAACCTATGTTTTGAATACACACCTCAACATTCCTGGATTCATGGGCTCTGGTATTTTTAACAAAGGCACAGAAGCAGTAGTTGTTGGCATTGCCTGTTTATTACATTCATCTCAGTAAACTCAGACAGGAGGCTTTGTTTAACCCAGTGCGGTTGGCTCAAGCTCTGGCGTGTCCGCTTTGAAGTCGCTAAATATTTTTTATATCTTTGTGATAATACAGTGCAGAAATATGACCAATATATCCTGAATCTGCCATTTCAAGTTTGTCAGAGTAAAAGAGCCTATGAGAGGTTAGATATATAGGTTAAGACACACATCATCTGCCTCTCACTGTGTGATTTATGTGTTCCTCATGCCTTATCCATCTAATCACTGTTATTGATGAATGTGTGTAACTGTCCAATAAACAACCACGAAATCACTAAGGATTTACCCTTCACATCAGAAACATTTCCTTCCTCATTCAAACATCTAGCTTGCTAGCTAAAACGTTTCGCAAAACGATTCACTTGCACCCATGAAGTTATTCATATTTTCCTATTTTATGAGGCTTGATCTAATATAAAGTCACTGCTCAATCACATTTCCTCTAAGATTTGGTGAAAGTAGCATTGTTGTACCATCCAATTAGCTTCATAATATTTGCTCCATTAGCTCATTAGTAACTAATTTGTGTAACTAATCCCTTAACACTGAGTTGTTCTGGTTCAATTCAGCACAGACCTTGTAACTGTGGGTGACAGACTCTGCATGACTTGTTCCTGCTATCAAAAATACACTGATAAGTCTGGAGGTAACTTACTAGTAGACAGCAGCACTACCTTGCTATAGATCTGTAAAAAGGAGAGTAGCCGAACAAGCTATGCAAACATGCCAATCCTTGTTTATATGTGCAGCTGCAATTCAAAGCAATCTACACTGCCAATAACTTGGCCTAGGTTTCAGGGCTAACAGGCAAATGCTAGCCTAATCATCTCCTGGCCAAAAAAGCTTCACTGCATCTTCCAAGTGGAAATAGCAACACAGGAACTTTGCTAGAATAGCTATGAATTGCACAACATTTCTCCAGTGTGAAATCTGCAGCTGTTGTGACAGACTGACTGAACAATGACCACAACATGTAGGTGGACTGGCTAGCTAGTAACTACGCTGGCAAAGGTAACATAGGCTAATCTCCTAGTCCTACAAACTCTGCTTCTCATAATGCAGGTCCAACACGAAAACAAGAGATAATCAACATTATAATAAACTCAGTTAAAAGGAATACCAGCTATTTGACTTTTTCTTCTTGCCAGAACCTTTAAATATTTGTAAAAACTTTGAATATTGGATCTGGCGCCACCCCTACCTTCTACCAGAGTTATAGGAGTTTGAGCATGCAGCACAGTATTTTTGGTTTTCATAAAATCACTCTTCTAATTGTTGACTTTTCATATCAAAACAAACAATGAAATGTAAAAATAGGGACAATGAAAGAAAAAAAGATGCAGAAACTCTTACTGGGCAACTGAGGTGGCTTCTCAACCGGACGGAAGTCATCTGGTGGAAGAGACTTATCATCCTATAAGTAAGGTATACAAACAAATGCATAAATCATGCTTACCAAATCACTACAACTCATTTGGGTTAAAGTTAAATCCTTCAACAGAATTTAACCACCACCATTTGGCTACCTGCGAGAAGCATGAAACCCAAGTTCAAAACAACTCACCATTTTAACATGCATCTGTCTGTCAAACAGCATCTGACCATTGAACATGGCTGGTTGCCATGGTTAAGAAATATAAAAACGAAAGAATACAGTATTCTGACAAATACACATGCGTTGCAGAAGTGTAAAAGATACAGATGGCCTGCACAGCCTCAAGTGGTTGTTCAAAGGTGACAGTGCCCATGCCTCTGCTCTTGCCATCCTTATCCTCCTTCACATCTGCCCTCTTAACCACTCCAGCCATACTGAACACCTCCTTCAGCTTCTTCCAGCCCACCTTAAAATCCAACTACACATAAAGCAAAGTCTGGTCATCAAACTGCATAGGATTAAATGAGGATTAAAGGGATTTCCAAGCAATTGATTTGATGATTTTAAACTATTTTTAGTTTGTAATTATCTCAGGAATTACTGCAAGTTTACAGACCAGTCACTGTATGTTCCAGCACCGAGTAAGTATTAGACACAGGAAAGCTAACTATAAGAACACAGGCTACAGGTAATCTCCAGTGCAGCTGTACCAAACCGCAAAAACACCTTCCATTACAGATGGAATACTTACATTTCAAGATACATCCATGTTAATCTGAAAGTACTATTTCCACTAAAATTAATGTTAAATACACCATTAAGGTGCTCAAGCAGTCTTACAAGGTGTAGGGAAAACGGTTCCTATTCTTTAAGGTGTGACTCAATTTAGTTGGCGCACTCTAAAAACATGAACATCCAAGCTCAGGTGCAGCTTGGTTGGACAAAGCATAAGTAGGAAAGTGAGAGAGATTTGTCTTACGTTGGCCACAAAAACTGTGGACCCGAGTCTCCCCGCCTGTAGCGCACTGATGATCTCAGGGGGGATGTTGGGATTGTTAACAATGGAGGGAGGCAGACTCATTCCTCCTGGACCCCCATCCTGCCCCCTGCCTCCAGGGTACATTCCCCCACCCCGCTGCAGCACTCGTCGTGCATGCTCTCCATCAGGATCCTGATCCAAATAATACGCTTAAAATCACATACAGTATTCACCAAAATCTCTGAAGATGATGCATTAATATAGTTAATGTGGTGCATGCCAAATTGAAATTTCTTATAATAACATATACTAATTTATAGGGATGGGTATGGAGAGCCAGTACTAAATCGCTACCGATTGCTGACTGGTTAATACCGAAATACTGAATTTCAACGACAAAATGGTGGTTACACCTGTATTTATTTAACATTAATGTATTCTTACATAGCTGACATTTTTAAATGGTTACGGCTAAATTGGATCAGTAACAGGAGTGCTCTGCTCCATGTGACATAAGAATTTGCATAACTCAGAATGGCTAACCATATTCTTAACCGTTTGGAATGCAAAGCATCATTCTATGCTATTTAATCATGGCTACAAGGATAAAATATTCCAAAGTGTGGGCTCACTTCACTAAATTTAATGAAAATGCAACTAAATGCAATATATGCACAATTGTAGTTGCGTGTAAAGCCTTTATATTTATATAAAAAATAAATAAATAAATAAAAGTCTTCTAATTTATGTTCCTAAACAATTCCAGACAAGTAGCTGCCACAACTTTGTCAGAAGCCAGACACCCAGCCCATTCTCCATTGCTAGAGGAGGGAAGATCTCCCCTCCTGCAAACAGCAGAATATCACAGGGATGTGGCCAATTTTATTATGAAAGATTTACAGCCCTTCACTATAGTGGAGTCTAGATATGACCGGTAAACAATAGCTAGCATAGTCGCTAATGTCACCTCGTGTCTCTGTGGGTGTGCTACAGGCTGCTCATGTTTTTGCATGCGGCAGTGTACACTGTTTACCTCCTTCCTGATAAGCAAATGTGCAGTAAATTGCTCAAGTAATTAGTTTCATTTTAACATATATTCATTTAAACTCAAATAATTTGTAACCCTAACTGCTTAGTCTTGTAGCTGGTCAAGTTAACTAAAAACTGGTTAGCATGCAGGCTAAGCTAGCCAACTATTGAGCTATGTTCTGGGAGAAGAGGCTTGGGACCTCAGACAATGCCCGACTGATTGGTTTGTGGAATTAACTGGAACCACTTAGACTACTGTGCCAAAATGTTTTGCATAAAGCTGTAAAAATTCAACTTGATTTGTCAACTGTCACTTGCAGCTTGCTGAGAAATTTCAACTTAAAAGCACACTCACATAGGAAATTAATGGTCGCCTGCTATCATCGTGAATGTAGTGCAAGTGTGAACTAGTGTAAGTGAACGTAGTGTGAGCGTGAAGTGAAAGGTGTCCTGGCAACCAATAAAACTATTTTGTATTGCTTACGGTTGTTAACTGTAGGGAGATGACCCTAGTGACCACGGCCCTTCCAGAGGCACGTTATCTAATATCCTCATGCCTGTCTGGTATAAAGTTGCGAAGAAAAAGATCACTGGTGAGCTTGGCAGAGTGCTATCTTATGATAGTGAAGCAGCATTAAGACATCACCACCAGACATATGCAGCAATCACTCCTCCCTGATATGTAGGTAAAGAAAGAAAGAACTAGTTTTTCTGCAAAAATAAATAAATAAATAAAAATTTACCATGCAACAAAATAACCATTGAATCTTTTGACATTTATCTTGTATCTATTTATTGCCCTAAATTATGGAGGGCAGTATCAGAGCACTGAAATATCAGAATTGATGAGCAATACCAGTATCAATTTCAGTACCGATAAATTCTTAACTATACCCATCCCTACCAATTTCTTATACTTGTACGGCAGACAACTACTCTCACTATAGTATAAAATTAATCGCCACAGCTACATTACAAAACTAATTATTCAAGAAAAAAAAGCAAAAAGGAACCTCTTTAGGTATTTGTAAACACATACTCAGAAGAAAATTACATTATCTATAGCTACATGATTCAATTTTTTTTATCCATGACAAAAGCAAACACAAACAAGAACTAGCCAAGAACTAAAATTGTATACATTTCATGGTAAAGTAAAAAAAGGTTTCATACCTCTTTGATGTTCAGAGGTCTGCCATTGAGATCATGCTTATTCATGACCTCCAACGCTTTCTTCACAAACTCCTCATCTTTGAATTCAACCACCCTACAAAGCATAAGAGAATCACTTCCACAAAATGAAGAACCATGCTTTAATAAAGTATGTTAAGGGGAAAAAAAACACTACTTTCCATAAGGTTTGTTCTTACCCACAGCCCTGTTAGCAGTACAGGAGGATTCCACATACAGGCCAGAAGAGGAGAATAAATGAACCACTCAAATTAATACAGTCAAACAAGATGAGCACAAAGTATATATTGACAAATAGTGCATTGGTAATTGGAAAGTAATATTCTACCAACTCCAATACCTTGTTTTTGTAGCTCAAATATCTTGTAATTTGAATTATTGAACACAAACAAAAATAAAAAACCAAAGAGATTTTTTTTATAAAGCAAGGTCATGTGAAATGTGAAAATGCATCATTTGTCTGGGTGAAGATAGTGAAGATAGTTTGCCCGTCAGAACAAAAGGTTACAGACTTTAAAAAGTGTAAAATATTCTGAGTGTAACATTTTGAATTTACATGTTCTTAAAATTGCATTTTATAATCCCTGTAAAAGACATTTATGAAACACTTGCAATTTAAACAGAGATGGACATGATTTAAGAAGGAAAGCTGAAAGATGAAGCAAGTTACACAATAAAACCCATCAAATCTTAAATAGAAATAAATTACCCTTAACATACACTTTCTGTCGAAGGTCTCTTATTGCATTATCAAGTCTTAAAATGATCAATAAAACACCTGGCCAATCATCAAATAAATCATGTTTCCTAGAAGATATAGCTCCAGCCAAACTTGAAACCACCAATTAAAAAGTACAGCCAGATAAACTGGAGTTTTCGTTGCTCAGGTAAAATAAACATTTGATTTTTCCCACTAAAATCACTTTAGCATCAACAAACCATTCCAAGGTCAAAAGGTCAGCAGTCATCAACAGTATCCTGACTAGGCTACCCACAAAAAAACCATTACCAGTGGAGTACCAGTCACGGGTGTGTGTTCCCTTGTTCAACACATTAGAGAATGAAGCTATGGAGGGCATTTAACGCCTCACACAGCCTAGCAGAGTTGCCATCACTTACCCTTGACTTTCCTTCAGCATCCTTAAAGAGCTCCACGTATGTAACCTCACCGACTACGAGACATACAAAAGGGAAAATACCAAAGAAAACAACACATTTAAAACACCGGTGGTGTCTTCACAGCAGGCCTGGGTACGACACTACAGGTAAAAAAGCCCAGTTAATCACCTTCAACTAACTTCACCCAAAACACCACCATCCCATAATGTAAATTAGCACATCAGAGACCAAACAGCTATTCAACAATATTCAACTATGTAGGTGCACAGAGTTCAAAAACAGTTCGTTTTCAAGCAAGCACAGTACTGTTTTAAGGTGACCGCCAACCTTTACCATCCCTCTAAAACATTTTAGGAACCAAATTCAAGTAGAACACAAGCAAATAAAATCAATTTTCAGCATCATTGTCACCTTACAAAAGATTCAACAGTAAAATGGCTACTACTGATTATCAGAGGTTACATGTTGGAGCTGATCACAAATACAAGGCCAAAAATATCCAAAGGTATCTTTATCTGGAAAAATTCAAACCAAAACTGTATATAACTCCTGCCAAGAGGAAAAAAAAAGAAACACTGTCCACATTTTTCAAATTCAACTTGCTATCTGTACACTAATCATCTGCCTCTATATTTCACACATGATAAGGATGGAGCCCCACACTAGGGTGACAGAGGGACCGCAGCACTTGTGCATGGCGCAATCTCTGCATAGGTTACCTTTCTCTCGCATTAGATCTTTAATTGCTTGCCACTTCATATCATATGGAATATTGCTAATAAACACGCGATTTCGGTGGGCAGCTTTCTTGTCTCCAGGTCCACCATGCCTGTCCTTATAGGGGTGATAGCGATTGGACTTTCGGCCACCAGAGGATTTCTCTTTTTCTTTTGCCTCTGACTTCTCCCTGGGAGTCTCCTCTGCATCACTAGACAAAGAGATGAAAAAACGAGTGTTTACCACAGCAGACCGATATCTATGATAACCCTAATCTACTATAACTCAAGAAATCAAAAATAGTAAACAAAGGAATCTCAGATATTTGTCTTTATGCCGATTACAGAACAAACTTTCCTCCACGTTGCTCTAAAAAGAAATGCCAACAGAAGCCTAGCTATTTCTGATGAAAATGTTCTGGATTAAAAATAGTCGCATGGCATAATACGAATGTGTGTGTGATATTTACAACGTAACCTTAACCATTAGCGGAGCTCATTTCACGAGACTAAAGTAACTTAGCTATATATTCAAACTTCTAGTTAACATAGCTAGCTAACAAAAATTCTGTTACGTCCAATAACCAATAACTAATCTACTGTTAGCTAGTTAGCGTTAGCTAGCTACGAAACTAGTGTGGAAATTATCCAGCTAGTAATTAACTTAGCTACTACAATCACAGTCTAGCTCCATTAAAATTAAATACAATATAAGTAGCCAGCTAGGAAATTAACGTACGCATAAACTAGGAAGAACGACTAGGAGCTAGATAGCTAGCTACATAAGTGGGAGAAATATTCTTAGCAAGTTAGCTAGGAGTAGCTAGCAGTAAATAGGCCTACTATAACCTAGTCAATGAGCGTTAGCTCGCTAGCTAGCTGACTTAGCTAGGAAATGCAGATATCCTAGCCAGCGACAAAGCATGAGTTCTGCAGATTTTTAAACCAAAACGACCACGCTTAAGGAACGTATTTAACGTTAACGTTAACGCTAACTTAAGACCAAACGTCAAAACATTAGCTCGCTAGCAATTTTATACTTTTAATATGAGCCGTTAAATATAACTAGCTAGCTTGCAAAAACATGGAGACTGGCTTTGAACAGTTAAAGCTAGCTAGCTACAAACCACAACGACCAACGACTGTACAATAAAACAGGAGTTACGTTTTAACGCCATTTGTGTTTTCTTGTAGTGCCTCTTCATCTCCCCCGATGACCGGAGAAGCATCTAACGATTCTTCTTGTTTAACATTATCCCCAAGATCCGGATTAGTTTCAGCCATGATTGCGGATTTTCGCTTCTATTGAAAATGCCTTCTTTTAACTGACTGTCCGTAGTTCAAATGCTGCGACGCTTTTTCCTCCGACTTCTCGAGCTCAACCTAGTCTCGCGCGATCTAGGCATTGGGGGAGGGGAAAAATAAATGGATTTCGAGATGAACTGCGCCTCGCCTCAAGTATGTACCTATACCTACAGGCCGGACCAGCTACTATAACGTCAAAAAGAATCAGATTTTTTTTGAGCTAGTGAATCGATATTTACAAATGTAGCTACTGAAACATGCAGTTTTATTTGTGCAACAGCATACACGTAAAACAAAATACACAAAATTAATAGAAATCTGCAAATTCTGTACAAAATAAAACAAATTCACAAATACACCATAACGTTTTTGAATAAATATATACATTATGTTTAAATGTGTATAAATGGATAGTTGCAAATTAAATACTGTGAATGCGTAAATCAGTTCTGCACGATTTGCTATGTGCTATTTGCTTTTCTGTTTCCAAGAGTGACAGTACCAACCCACACAAGTCTTCACTTCTATTTATAGACTTGTTCGAGATAAGCTGTGACTCTCCTTGGTGGTCAGCAAAAGTAGCCATCTGAAATCTGTGGAGGATCTGAGCCGTCAAACCGGACACTTTTCCCTGCCGCTCATTACGAGAGTTGTTAGCTCTTGTGGTAGTCATACAAATATGTACCATTTCATGGAAGACTATAAACTAAAATATCACATCTAAGCATATTATCCACTCACACTTAATATTTTTAATAGCCTGCGTGCTGTGTTAACTGCAGTTTGTGAGTACGTTTTTTTTGGTGGAGATTCTAGCCAATGCGGATTAAGATCAGTAGTCAGCAAGCCATCTCTCGGCTCGTGCGGCCAGGTGAAGAACAACTGCGTGGGGGCTAAGTCTGAAAATACTGCTATCTTGCTCTGACGCAAATCGGTCAAAAATACTAAGCGGCATGCACTGTACCGAGTGATCATTCTGTGCACCGCCGAGTTAAATCAATAAAGTTTATGTGTCCTTTTTGCAGATTTTGACCCTGGTTTGCAGTCACATTAGTTGACCAATATGTGGTAGGGTGAAAACTGATGTGATTGAGTGAGTGATAATACTGTGCATTTACAGAAGCCGTGTAATTAAGGAGGGAATAGCCCATTGGTTGTGAGCTTCCTTATTTTACTGCAGAGGATTAAGGAGTATAAAAAGGCATATGCTTAATATTTGGTGGATGGCCATTGGCAAATATACCAGTTGGTTGTAACAGACGCTGGAAAATAGCAGTATTAGAGCGGTAAGGGATCCAGGGGTTTTCCTTTTAGTTTGATAGAATCCTGGAGCTAATGCGGAGTAAAATGATGTTTTTAAAGAGCTCATGTATCAGCTGATGTTTTATGACGTGGCCCAGAGCCGCTGAGAGAGATATAACCAAGGAGCAAGCGCAACCTAGGAGCAAGTCGAGTCCTGAATGATGGGTGGGGAACTAAAAGCATTTTATGTGCATAAGCTCACTTGTGGTGTTTTAATGTTTATTTATTCTATTTCATTTTTGTTATTATGATATGGGTTAACCTGTTTTGTATTTTTTTGCACAAGGGGGCTGAGTCACTTTTCCGGTAGTTACGAGTGCCTTTTATTTTGTATGCGTTTCTGCGACGTAGGATTTTATAGCATAGGTTCTCACACTATGTGTGGTGTGGGAATATTTTAAAGTCCATTATAAATAGTATCTATAAAGAATTATTTTTTTACATATGTGTCGGTGATGATATTGCGTGTCAGTGAAGTTCCTTACAATTGAGACTAAGAACAAAACTACGAGCTCGTGGTATTGCACTAAATTGTTTTCAACTGTACTAAACGTATAGTTAGCCCTGACAATGGTAGTGTTGCATTTTAAAAGGCACAAAGTGGTTTAATTAGTTTGATTAATCATTTCATTAACGATTACATTAATCCTTAACCACTTCCGACGATGGAGAGGTCGGCTGCCTGTTACAACAGCTCTCTCTTAATTTACCGCGGTCCGCGCTTTAGCGATTCACGGTCAAGTCTTTTTTTCTTCTTCAAAAATCTACATTAAAATGCTGTCTTTAATGGTCTCGGAGACAATATAATTATCCATTTCTCAGAAATTTCCCATAATCCTAAAACAGTTCCACTACCATATGAGTAGTGTACCTTTGCTATCAGCAGAGAAAGGTTTGACAGTTGTCATTGTACCATTTCTTCATAAATCCATATTAAAATCAAACAACATTGCATGAATTAATGTATTCATTTTGTATAGACTGAATTTGGATATCTATTTCTCAAAAATGTCAAAACACTCCCACTACCACATAACAGTATAACATACCATAACATAATACCCCTTGGCTATCAGCAAAGTGAGGGTGGGCAGATTCACTCTACCATTTCTTCATAAACCCATATTATAGTTGTACTACCTTTAGGAGAAATAATGAACTTATTTTGTATAGACTGAATTTAGATGTCTTTTTCTGAGAAATTTCCCATAATGCCAAAACAATTCTGGTACCACATGAGAGTAGGAGCTCTTGCCTATCAGCAGAGTAATTTGGAAAGATTTCACTGTACCATTTTTTTAATGTGGCCTGGAGACAGTATGGTTATGTATTTCTCAGATATTTCCCATAAGGCCAAGACAATTCTACTACCACATAAGAGTAGGATATCACCAGTGTAAGATTGGACAGATTTCATTGTAACCTTTTTTCATAAACCAATATTAAATTCTTGCTACCTTTAGGCAAATATGAACTCAGGTAGTATGACTAATATAGATTTATCAATATATATAGTAAAATAGAATCTGGCCATACTTATACTGGTGATAGACAATGGCTCCTACTCTTATGTGGTAGTGGTATTATTTTGGCATTATAGGAAAATGTTGATAAAAAACTATTCATACTATCTTGAAGTTCTATTATCTATATTGGGATTTTAATTGGAATTATGAAAAAATGGTACAGTAAAATGCAGCTAATTTTCCAGTGGTGATAGCCGAGGGCTCCTACTCTTATGTGGTAATGGAACTGTTTTGGCATTATGGGAAATTTCTGAGAAGTAGATATCCAAATTCGGTCTATATGAAATGAGTACTTTATTTCATATACACATAAAGGTAGTACAAATTTAAAATGGGTTTTAGAAAAAATGGTAAGAGAAATAGATATCCAGATTCATCTTATATGAAATGAGTACATTAATTTGCCTAAAGTACTTTAACTTTAATATGGATTTATGAATAAATGGTACAGTGAAATCTGTCCAAACCTACTCAGCTGATAGCCAAGGTACACTACTCTTATGTGGTAGTGGAACTGTTTTAGCATTATGAGAAATCTCTGCGAAATAGATAACCATACTGTCTCCAAGCCATTAACATTTTAATATGGATTAAAAAAAAAAAAGAATCTGTCCAAATTTGCACTGGTTATAGGCAAAGACTACCACTCTTGGGTAGTAGTAGAACTATTTTGGCATTATGGGAAAATTCAGAAAGATTTGTAACCGTAATTTTGTTTAATGTAATGATGCAAGTAAACTAGTTCAGTTAAGTAAACTGTATTTTGTACTTTTAAATGTAGTAAAAGTGCGTGTCTTCATCAAAGCTCTTAAAAAATACTCAAGTCTCTGTTTCTCTTTGCTTAGGGAGTGTTAGTTTGCAGTGATCAGAGAAATACTGTAAAATCGTATAAGTAGGTGCTTTCGAATTTAAAACGCGGATGTCTTGACCGTGAATCGTTAAAGCGCAGATAGCTTGTCTGCGGTGTATTATCTACCGTGAGAGTTGTCGTACATTATTGCTGTAGTTGTTTATATCCCTCCATCGGCCGTGGCAAGGAGCCAGCAATCAACTTCAGACAAAGCATCCCAATGCTCTCATACTGATGTGTGGTAATATTACTAATGTCTCCCTTTCTTCTGTCATGACCAACTTTAAACAGTATGTTAACCATGCAACAAGAGCGAATAATATTCTGGACCTTTTTACATCAACATAAAAAAACATACAATTCCTCTGCTCTCCCCCCACAGGGAGAATCTGGTCATAACCTCACACAAATTGTGGCCACCTATAAGCCACTGGTTATATAACAGATAGCCAGCATAAGGATTGTGAAAGTTTGGTCCAAGGATGTCAAGGAAAACATTCGGTAGTGTTTTCAGGACACAAACTGGGAACTGTTCCAGGATGACTTTGGGGAGGACGCTGAGAGTCTTTCATTGTATCCTGGACTATATTCTGTTCTGTGAGGATGCCATTGTTCCCACCAAGAAGGTTTGCTGCTACAATAACAACAAGTCATGGATACATTGAGAAATAAAAGGCCTTCTTAACAGGAAGAAGCGGTCCTTCATGTCTAAGGACAAAGAGGAACTCCAGGTTGTTCAAAAGGAACTTAAGAGGAAACTAAGGGAAGCAAAGAAATGCAGTGTAGCTCAAAAGAGAACCTGCCTATCCTGTCTGAGAGCTACTAGATTCCCATAGATGCATGGGGTGGGGTTGGGGGTGTTATCTTGTACATTTGGTATCTTGTACATCCCTCTCTGATAGCTCTGAGTTCCACACTGCCCACCCAGATCGCCTGGGACCTTGGGGCCATAGTAGGCCAAGGACTCCCCATTCTTGGGCATCGGGAGCCACCCGTCAGCAGTGGGGTTCTGTCACAAACTCCAGGCACTCATGTCTTCCTGGTTACCAAATCCTGTCTGTGTTATAGTCCTCATCTCCTGCCTAACCCTTGGACACCGTCCAGGCTACATGCCTAACTCCTCTTACCTAACAGGGAAAACTCTAAGCCCTACTACCTCTTCCCTATGGCCTTTCTCCTACCTGCCCCATAACTTAAATAAAACCTCTAGCAGTTGGATACTCTGCCTTCTGTTTGTGTGCCTTCATTACAATTATCAGAAGAACAGAAGCCCCAACCCCCCCAGCTCCTGTTTTCATTCAGGGGGTGGAAGTGGAGAGGGTAGTCTCCTTCAAGTACCTTAGAATACAAATAAATAACAAACTAGACTGGAACATAACACTGATGTCAAATACATGAAAGGACAGAGTAGGCTGTCCTGGCTGAGGAGACCGAAGTCTTTGAATGTGTGCAAACTGCTGAATGTATTCTACCTGTCTGTAGTAGCCAGTGCCCTCTTTTTTTGCGGTGGTGTGTTGAAGAGGTGGAATCAAAGGTGGAAAGGCTAACACACCAAATAAACTGATGAGGAAAGCCAGGTGGTATATATATATATATATATATATATATATGTGTGTGTGTGTGTGTGTGTGTGTGTGTGTGTGTGTGTGTGTGTGTGTGTGTGTGTGTGTGTGTAAAATAAAAGTGTTCTACTACTTATTGTATGCCATATGTTACAATAATTATATTGTATACTTATATTGTTTTTAGTCCCAGTAGTCCTCCATGTTGTATATCTGCTGCTATTTCACACTGTCACTTTCATTGGGGATGGGGTGACACTTGGGCAATTGTGTATAGTATAGTAATTGTCCCCATAGGTTTTATTTTTACCTTATTTTGTTGTAATTGTCAAATTATTCTAATTGTTGTAAAACTTTACCCCATGAGGATCAATAAAGGAAATCATATTCTTAATTTTAATTCAGTCGCAACTCATAATTCATGCATGAAGAAAATTGAGGAATATGTTATGTTTGACCCGAGGTACTGAATTAACTAAAATTGAGCTATCTTAGCATGCTCAATTCTGAGTGAAATTTAACTAGCTAACATCACTGAACAATTATGAAACCTGCTCTCAAAATTTGTTGACCTTTCTTATGGTCTTGTTATTTCAGCCATTCATTAAATTATTATAGCCATGCCTAAACCCTATTATTCTAGTGTTTGCATATTAACCTTTATACATGTATTACTTAGTGATTACCTCCTTGTCTCATGTATAACAGACAGAGGAACATTATTTGAATTATTAATGCAAGTACAGTACAATGTGTAATTATCATGCCCTCAATCTTTCTCTGTCTCTCTCTTCTATCCTCCTCTATTTCGCTAAGTAACTCACTCTGTCTCTATGTATGGTGTTTCTTGATGGAAATGTATTATACTTGGTTAATGTATTATACTTTCTATTATACTTTGTTTTAAAAGGGATCCACAGATGAACACATTTTATGTTTGGCAGCAGATGTGCTGATTCATTACACTCTCTTTTATGGTTAGTATTTAATACATTAACCTGATAAAACCTGGGACAAGAGAGATGTTGGCTGGGCTGGTAGCCATAGCTCTTGACTGGCAGCAGAAGGCTGACCTACAGAAGCAGCTGACGTTTCCGGAACATAAAGTAACAATAGTCGCTTTTCCACCTGTAAGGGTCGGTGCCAGGCCAAGGCCCCCTCCAGCCACCAGAGGGAGGCCTCGAGTCAGGCAAACCACTAATCAGGCTTAACACCCAACAGCTGGGCTACACCTATATAAACCCAGTGAGCCAGTCACACAATGCTGGGTCTTTGCAAAAAACTTCTGAGCAAAACTCATAGCCAGTAACTTTAGGTATTTAGGTCTGTGAGTCCTTGTGCTACACCTTCTGTGCTGCGAGGGTGTCTGTGTTCTTACACATCCCCTCCCTCCAGTTTCCCCCCTCAAATCTGTCTCGCTCACTAGGCTCCCCTTAGCCATCACTGTTCCTCCCTGTTTTCCGGTTTTGTTTGTGAAGTTTTAGTTTGGTTTCCCCAGGGCATCTGGGCTGCCATTTCCCATGGCGTCCTTGGTTCTTGGTCCTTGGAATGTGCAGGATGCAAGATTTTATCAAGTGAAAACAGAACCGAACATAAAAGTGCAATAAAGAAACCTTATGTCAGTAGCATTAATGACTGGCAAGTGGTCAAAGAAACACAAAAGGCTTATTTCTAAGGGTAGAACTTAATAATATAACAACCCCAGGTGGTGTGGTGAATGAGGCACAACACACACCACCCCAGGGGGTGTGGCAAGAAACCAAACCAGAGAAAACATCTTAAAGGGAATAAAAAAACAAACAAACAAAAAAAAAACACATGCAATGCCATCACCTTTTAACCAGAGGCTACCAGTGGCTGGGCACCATCACACTAGCCAGATAAAATTTTAGATTTTGAAGATATACTTTGAATGGAGAAACACTGAAAAAACGCTGATGACCACCAGAATTTGCATTATATATTTTAGATGGCTATATTAAGGGGGGGGGGGGTTACTTTTGCAACAACAAATACATAATGTTATTCAGTGTCTGTGTTCAATAGAAAACTGACTGTAAAAAATAGCACATAGCCCTAGCTGGCTAATGTTATCTGTGACACGTCTTGCATAATATGCTATAGTGTAGTGATGATTGCCTTGGCTTGCTTGTCAGTGAAGATGAACCTGAAAAAGTACCAGCTACCAAGTTATGGCAGATGAAAGGTAACAAATAAATAAATCAATAAATAGAACCTCAAAAAATAAATTAATAAATAAATGTGCAACATAAAAACAAAAATAAATGAATGAATAAATAAATTGGATAAAATAGTAATAAATAAATGAGTATAGAAATGCAAAAATAAATGAATAAACACATTTATGAGCAATAAATGAAATTATATTTTATTTATTTTCACTTTTATTTATTTATAGAATTATTTATTTATGGAGTTCTTCCTCCAGTCCATGCTGATGAAGTGGGCAACAATAATGCAATTCTAATTAGTCAAGGGTGCAACTAAACAGAGTTGACAGAATGAATGTGAACAAATATGGAAGACATTCCCAGGTACTGTGTGAAATCATGGATCAAGTCAATGTTTGGTCCAAATCTATTTTCAGCTATTTTGCAAAGTCTAAAATGAATCCCTCATCCTGAAATAAGACATGATTGTCACCCACTGTTTAGTTCGTCAGCTATCAAATACTTTATAGAAACTATAGAAAATAGATATTTTCTACCTAAAAACAAAATTAAGTATTCTTGCTACATCGGGTAATACATCATGTAATGTAATCTTCATTCTGACACAACTTCAAAGAAATTTTCCCATCACTCAACGTAGCACTGATACTTACAGGGTCTTTTGCTAGAGCTATTGCACCTTGATTGCCCTCGTAGATTTTCCCTGGTGCATGGTGAGTTTCACTATCAATTCCATCTAGTAACTGAGTGAGCCATATACTCTATTGTGCTGTAGTGGTAAAAGCCATATACACAGCTTCACATATAGAGAGTGCAACTGTGGATTATTTATTTGCTTTCCATGAAATCAACCTGAAACAATAGCTGGTCATGCTGTGCCTATTCCCTCCATCTACAGCTCAGTTCGCATCAATATTGGCCTGTAGCTTCAACTTATCCTTGCACTTTCTGTAACACATCTCATAGTCAATAATGCCTTTCAAGTATTTTTCTATTACCCACTGTTGATCACTTGATTTGGATTCTGTGATAGTCTGCTGACAACAATTCTTACATAC
This sequence comes from Electrophorus electricus, assembly GCF_041902795.1. NCBI lineage: Eukaryota > Metazoa > Chordata > Actinopteri > Gymnotiformes > Gymnotidae > Electrophorus > Electrophorus electricus. Next base: position 216,029 of record NW_027658704.1, on the reverse strand, counting down.
ATAGATCAAACTTGCAATTAACTGTCTACATTTTCTGGGACCAACAATTTTCATTGTAATTTAACTTCTGGTCACAAGGTGTCACTCTTAGTTTGCATTCTGTCATGTTAAAGCTGTCTAAGAGTTTCTCAGTATACTGTATCACTTTTGGTTCATCTTTACAGTCATCTCCTTGTTCAAAATCATTACTCAGAAAGTGTTTCAGTTTCCCTAGATCTTTCATTTTGAACTTCTCAGTAAGTATTTCTTTCCGATATTCTTTCCTATCTGCCTTTTCATTGCTTACTACTATTATCAAATCATCAACCCATCTAATGAGTATTACTTTATCACATTCAGTTTCATTAATGTACATACAATGGTTAGCCAGACCTTGCATGAATCCATTTTCACACAAGTGATCATTTAGCATATTATTCCAGTTATGACCTGATTGCTTTAATCCATAGAATGATTTCATCAGTTTTCTATGCTAATTTTCAACTTTTCTCAGATTCAATCTCAAATCCTTTTGGTTGTTCCATGTATAGTTCACAATCTATAGGAACATGCAGATTTGCAGTTTTCACATCTGTCTGATGTAACATCATATCATTTTGTGCTGCTAACTTCGTCAACACCTTTATACTTCTCATGTTTGCTGTTTCTTTGTAGTCAATTCCTGCTACTTGACTGTATCTCAAGCTACATACCTTGCTTTGTACGTCTCTGAACCTTCAGGATTATTTTTGGCACATCGACCCCCCACCCCCACTCCCATTGCATTTTTACACTTGGGTAAGATAGTTAAAATGAAATATTTTTCTCTTTTAATGAATGCATCTCATCTTTCATGGCATCCTTCCACTTGTTGGACTGGACAGATTTTACAGCTTCTGTAAATGTTTGAGGTGCTCTTTTTGTCATCCTGTAACAACAGTTAATATTGGTCACTACCTAATCATCGCAGTCTATGTTTGACACATAGTCATTCAAATATTCTGATTTCCTACACTGTCTGCTAGGACAGTGTACACTAAAATTATTCTGAGCATTATCTTTATTACCTGCCAAATTTTGATTTCCTTCAGTCTGCACTGGCTTTCATCAATAACTTACAAATTACCATCAGTTTGGTTATTTTGTAGAGTTTTACCATTCCCCTTGAGTAATGCAGTCATTGTAGTCAGCAATTGTTACCTGTTTTGTCTATGTGTCCTGCTCTAGCCTGCTCTTTTCAACACTTTTCATAAGTCTGTTCTTTATAGAAGAACTTCTGGGGTGAAGACCTTATCGGTTGGGTTATTTTTGTTGTAGCCAAGAAAGATACCCTTCTCACACCTTGAGTCTAACTTCTAGTCATGTTTGTATGCATTGTTTTGCATCGTAGAAATGTTAGGCTTTTTTGATGTCAATACAAAGTATGGTGTTTGCTTAGTATTATTGCAGTAACACCTATTTATGATCATTACTGCCGTCTGTACTGAATATACTCATAACTATTTGGGTAAGGTACTCTCAATAAGCATGCATCTAGCCATGTCAAACAGAATAGTTTGACATGAGAATAGTCTCGATGCTTTTCTTCCTTAGACTTATCTAGCCTAGCCATAACAAAAATGAAAAAAAAAAGACATTGTACTAACATTTTACTAACTACTAATGAAGTAACTACCCACAAAACACATGCAAAAGCCACTCCCAACACAACATGCGACCAACCCTGTACCTGGTGTGATTCTAATATAAAATGGTGGAATATAAAAACAGCAATATATATTCAAGGCAATATACATAGAAATAGCAACAATACAAAATCATTAACCCAATCTCATAGTTTGAGCTATGAGCAAATTTTAGTATCACAGAATAAGAATAAACAGTACTGAATGATGTCTCTATCACATACAAACAATCAAAATTCAAGGTAGGTCTAGGCTGCTTGAACTGTACATCTGTAGACCAATTTATTGTCCCACAAAGATGACAGAATCACATTGGTGCACCAGGATTGGTAGACTGGTCCATGGATCAGACTCACAGAGAAACAGTTAAAACATGAACAGGAATGAACATGGAATCAGAGTTGCAAAAACCTGGACACAGAACAGGGACAGAACACACACAAAGCAAACACACCCCCATTCCCCAAACCAAACCTCTGAGCACAAAAACAGTAGAACAGTGGAAAGAGCATCTAAAACAAAGTTCTTTGGATTGGCATGGCCTTGGGGAACTTAGTAAAAGCACACATCAGTGAATCTTTGCAAAGGCAATGCACAGTTGATTAAGATATGTTCAAATAGCTCACTCATTATCTGAACAGCATAGAGTGGAATATGCTGGAAAAGCTGAATAGTTTTCCCCACCAGCTGACATGTGCAACAATACTGAGATATGCCAGACTTTACCAATCGCAAAAATAAATATCTGAGAAGATGGTGTAGTATTTTAACAGGTTTAGTAACAGCTGTGGCTGTGAGCTAAGACTTGTGAGCTAAGACTTTGCCTGAGGTCTGAGCGGCAGAGGAACAACAATCTGATAAACTTCATCATGACCAGCTGGAGCTAAAGTAGACCATTTTATCATTATCCTCTACAAATAAGTGCCGTGGTTAACAGGTAAAATTCATAGCTGCCTCAGAACAGAGTGCTATAGTAGGGTCTGAGGGCTGCAGAGGCCTGCAGCCTATTAATAGGTGCGTCAAAATGTGTGGATACACGGTCAGACAGAATAGGCTTCTTAACTTCACTTCCAGTAATCTAAACATGATGGAAAGGATCATCCCTAATTAAAAAATTAACTGTGTCAAGCTTTCTCCTCTGTACATGAGTCAAAGCATAAGCTGGGAAAAGGAAGTCACCTGTAGCACTATCCCCATTAGAGAAAATGGGTTTGGAAGTCACTTCATGGAGAATAAACAACCTTTCCCCAACTAAGTAATTAACTTGCATAAGGGACAAACCTCCAACTGGCAACTGCAAGTGCACCTTTAAATCAGGAGTTTCCAGCAACACAGTGTGCAGAGGCACTCAATTCAATACCCTGGATCAGAATGTCATGCCACAATAACTCTAAAATGAGAGACTGCACAGTATAGTATCCCTTATCTCTTAAGATTTGTATGGGCTGTATATCAGACATATAAAAAGACCTAAATAGTGGGGCTGTACTATGCTGATATAAATAATGTGTGATTTGAAATGAAATCATATTTTTTAAAATGGCTTGACCAAACAAGTTTCCTAAAACTGGAGGTGTTTAAGGGGGACATGGACTATAGAATAGGCATAGAGTTGAATTGCAACAGAAGATGTTCCCCTGCATAGCAGTTCTCAGTATCAACATTATGAATTTAAAAATTATATACAAATTATTTGAAGGTTATAGAAGAAGAAATTCCTTAGGAAAATTCCTCTATGCACTTAATCCATCCCAAGTGAATGCATACATACCAGTCAGCACTTCACCAATTAGGACAGCACACTCTAGGGGCAGTGAGGAAACACATACCCAGAGCAGTGGGCAGCCACCTACTGTGGTGCACAGGAGCAATTGGGGGTTAGTTAGGTGCTATGGTTACTGCTGGTTCAGGGGATTGAGCCACCACCCTTTTGGTACCAAGCACGCTTCTCTAACCTTCTCTAACCCTTAGGTCACAGCTGCACCCTAAATATGAAGATTATAATATAATGAGCCACATCATGCCTAAGTTGATCAGATAAACAGATACTGACAGGATATAAAATGCCTTGCACAAATAGCAGAGTAAAAAGTAAATATTTATCAATTTTACTTTTATATTCTAACTCATATTTTTTCAAGATAATGAAGCTGTCACGTCAGGGTCCCGCCCCCTCAAACGTCTTTGTGTGTGTGTGTGTGTTCGTCTCTGTTGCCACACCCTCTTGTGTCACTCACCTGTTCTGTGTTAGTTGTAATCATCTTGAGTGTATATATGTCTCCTGTGTTGTAATGCATGTTGTTGGTGTTTGAGTTGTGTATAGCGTTTAAGTAAGTTGTAAGCGTTGCATGTTCGGAAGAATGAATATGTGTGTTATCGTGCCTCGTCCCTGCATCCTGCTTATCCTCAAAACGTCACAGAAGCAGATAAACTAATTACACACACTATTTAGATTTACTCAGAACAGCTGTGCATGACAGATCTGGACCAGTAGCAAATTTATTTCATGCCTAAGAGAACATTCTAAATGCAAGATAATTAATGAACTCAGCAAGTCTTCTTACATCACTCATATAACCAATTTAACAAAAGATTTGTCTGTATGTGGGGTTCTATTATAAAGTCTATTGCCTGTTCTGGGTAGAATCTGCCCCCCTGCCAAAAAAAACAACAACAACATGCTGATCTTTAATTTGGCCAATTGAGGGCTTCATCACAAAACAATGATGTGGATGAGTGGAGCCATGATATCTACTTATATGTACAGTTTTTGGTGAGTCATGGGGATGGCTGCACAGCTATGCCTGTAAACAGCTACAGCAGCTCCAGTAACTAAGATAATAGTGTTTGGCTGTGCCAATAGCCATTTCTTTCATATAGTAGCTAGATGAGGGCAAAGAGGCATTGTTGAATTTTCCTCTGACCTACATATTGCTCTTGGTAAGTGCATACCTAGCTGCATATATTCCCAATGTTAATTTATACAAGCACATATATGCTTTCTCTCATTATTTTTTTCTAATTGGACAGGAACAGGATTTTCCTAACAGGAAATCTTTTTTAGGTTTCGAAGTTACCAGCATTTTAGATAATAAATTAATAAATAATAAACAAAAGGTTTTTTATGATTAGGATTACTGATTGGGACCACTTGATGCTTCCACATTTCTGACCTTCAATAAATCAGACACTGACAGATGCATAGACAGCGTCCAGATTGTCAGGTCGTCCTTGTTATGTAGATGATATTTGCTTCCATAAAAGCATGTGTACACACACATCTCCAATAGTACAGCAGTACTGGAGAAGAGGGAGATGCAACAGACCAGGTTCCTAAAATGCTTGTGAGGAATTCTCTTTCGCTTCTTTCTGCTTTCTCTCCTTCCTACTTCCTCGACTTCTCTCCCACACAGCTCCATGTGCATTTTGATTTTCACCCATTTTTGTGCTTTGACACACACCTCTATCCTCCATTTCATATACAACAAACAGCATTATTATTCCACCACTATTTCCTATTAATTTCTCTTTGGCATATTGCTATCAACTTGTTTTCCGTACAGTACTTTCTCAAGGTCAGCCAGAGGGTCACAGTTGATTCTCAGTGATGACCTGCACTAGCAAGCAATAAGGAAAAGGTTCTGTGTAGCTCTGGGTGAAAAGCAAATGCCCAGAGCATGTTCCCATTATTAGTGGCTTCACATTAACTCGACTACCATCGGGAAGGTTCACATGACTCAGATCAACACCTTACAGTGCAAAAGCCACACCTGTTTCCAGGACCATTAACTTCAGTAAGAAAACATTCCAGTGAGAAAACATTGTTTTTTTATTGTGCAAAAGCAAAATAGTTTGAAGTGAGTATTTAATTTACTTTCCACTAACGTTTATATATTATCTACATGTATCATTTTATTATCAGTTCTCTTACATTTGTAATAAAATAATGTGCTGCACATGCAGGTTGATTCTGACATATTTCAGCTCTGAAACCATCATGCTGTTGTAAAGAAAACTCAAAACAGCAGAGCTGGAATTTACCCAGAATAAAGCTTGATCAAGTCTTTAGCCCAAATGCACGTGTGATTTTAACCACTCTGGTTTCATGATTCTGCAGAATAGTGTTAGATACAGCATCATAAAGCAATTCAAGTCATCATGAACTTCCTCTAACCGCCAAACTTCACACAATGCTATTAATAATCAATGTTTTTCTCTTCAGCTCAGAGACTCATTATCTTCTCTTTCCATTTATGGCCAGGTTAAACTTTAAGCACATGTTCTGCGTCTCCTTTGATGAAGCAAGGACATTTCTGTGCCCCTTGCTTAAGCACTTAGGCCAGCAGGTAGAACCAATAGCCTCTCACCTGGAGCCCCTGAAAGATACAGGATATATAAGTACCTGCAGCCAAGTCATATAATACCATGTTATTGTTCAACATAAGACCACTTTCTGAAACAATTAGACACATCTCAGCCAGAACTAAAAATTACTTTTGACCAGGTTTTTGGAGCCTTTTTGAGCTAAGAATACCAGAGTGGGCTTTTTGCAGCCTTGTTGAACTGAGAATTCTAGACTGTGCTTTTTTGCAGCCTTGTTGAACTGAACTTGGAGTGCTGCAGAATTAACAGAACTTTGTATCAGAGTCATTTTGCTACTGAACTCAAGCAACTATAAGACCTGCCAAACGATTTCAGATGGAGAACCCAGCATTTGAGAAGTCTAAAGATGATCCTCCACTCTACGAAGAAACACCATTCTCTAGTAATGGTTATGGTAACGGAGATCACCGGTCAGTCAGGCCATCAGTTGTTAGTGCGTTTGGCCATGACACACTAGACCGTGTACCAAATATCGACTTCTACCGTAATGCAGGGAGTGTGAGTGGGCATCGTGCTATCAGACCCTCACTGCAGGAGCTACATGAGGTCTTTGAGAAGGTCAGTGACAGACAGACACAGCACAACAGCTATTAAAGGATCAAGTTTCAGAGTTTTCTTCTTATAAAATATACAAAGTAAGCTGAAAATTTCTACTACACGATTATTACAGTTAAAACTATAGAACCAATGCATACAGTACAGGGTAACTAAATATAATAAGTTAGGCCTGAATAAATTTTGTCAGAAATGAGATCACTGAATGCTATGGTTTGAGTCAAATGTAATGGTTTGAGTCAAATATATTTTTGTAGATATATTCCAAAGCTTTTTGTACATATATTCTAAAACAGCCAAGAAAAGTAATTCTAGAAAATTTTGATTGGAACGACAAGAACAAAAAAAAAAATCACATAAATATGTAGGCATAGTGAGAGAATGAGAGGTCCAGTGTGAATTGCACAGCCAAAATTCAAGGGGAAGATGTTGATAAATTAACATTAACTTGCATATATTGTGCATAGACAAAGTAGATGGAATTGCCTTTCTGCTGTTTTAAGTGGTATTCTTGAGGATATTGTGAGGAGCCACCATTCTGCCTAACCAACATAAATGGTGCTGAATGACCAAATGCTTAAGCTCAATACTTTTCATAGCTATAATGCCATAGTCGTAATGGCTTTCACATTATACATGCCTGCCACAGTTATAATGTGAAAGCCATAGAGAAACATTTAGTTAATAAGTAACCATAGAACATTGCATTGATCTATTTGCCCTTAGTACCATAATTAATACAAACGAAGCCTGAAAGTGGTGCTGATTCAGAGAGTATGGAAGTATCTCAGTATGGCTTTGCAGTGTGCTTGCTAAATGAACAGTTACCACTTGGTTTTATGAATTACACATAAGCATTTGTCCTCGTCTTGCCAAGAGTAGTATTCATGTAATTGGACCACACCTTTGAGGCTCTAAATGGCACTGAAAATGTTTTACAATTTAAACTTTGCTTATTTACTGTCAGAATGGAGATTTGGATGTTCATGATACAATGGATGATGGGGAGGGAAGCGATGTCTTGCCGAATGATGATCTTGAGGCCATCGCTTCTCCAGAGGACAATGGAGGGGTCGTTAAATTTGGCTGGATTAAAGGAGTTCTGGTTAGTGTTACCCACTCGCACATTAGGTCAAAACCAGATCTTAATTTCACCAAAAGTGAAGAACTGTGTCATCCAACATTTGGCCATATTTGAGCCATGGCTGAATCATGGGTGTTATTTTCTCCAAAGGTGAGGTGTATGTTGAACATCTGGGGCGTGATGCTCTTTATTCGTCTGTCTTGGGTCTTTGGGCAGGCAGGATCAGGTAAACACACTCTCCACCACATTTTTCTTCAACTACATTCTTTTTTTAGTTCTTTCTATTTTGTTCCTCTCACTGTCAATGCTTACCATATCCTTTCATAGAAAGTTGAAAGCCCTGATCATGGTCCCATGAATAATACCTATTGAACACTAATGCTTGTGCTCTGCTGATGAGCTTACCTCATTTCATTACATGTGCTGGACAATAAAGTGATGTGGGGCAAGTAACCTACAGTTTTTTGGGTTTAGCAGGGGGACACATGGGCAGAGCTGAAGAGATTTCGAAATGAAACTCCACTCTTATGACTGTTCAAAATAGGGGTTTAAAAAAACATGCAATGTAATATGGGACATTGGTCAAATAAATGGAGCCCCCCCCCCCCCCCCAAAAAAAAAACAAACTCCCAAAACCTTTTCAGTTCAGTTTCAAGAATGAAAAGTGTTTTTCATAAAAGTATTTTACTTCCTATTTATTTCCTGTTTGTCAGTACACCATGCCTTAAATAATCAAATGATGAACTCTGAATGCTGCAACTGATTCTAGTAGTTACTAATATTGAATTGTACTTGTCAATTTAATTTTACTTGATACAATTGTATATAGTATCAAGTTATCCTGAAATAATTTCTGGCTATGGAAATAATGAATATATGGCAAGGTCAACACAGTCTCAGGGACAGAACTTCCCTGTAACAGCTTATGCCAACCCTGCAATTATAGCGTCTGTCCTTCAGCATGTGGTCAAAGTGGTGGCTGAAAGACAGAGCAGGATCAGCCAGCAGGGGAGAAATCACACCTCAGGTGGCGAGGACGCAGTTATTAGCAGCAGCATGCATGTTGCACTTCAGAGGCCATTGGTTCAGAAAGGCATTCTTTTGCACTACCAGACAGATATAGGCAGCCTGCCTACTGCTGCAGGGCATTGACTAGTTTCGTGGTATATACCTAATGGCAGGTTGAGAGGTCACTCTTGTGGTTAATTATTCCAAAGCTCTAAGTGACTAACAGCTGCAGATCAGGAGTCTCACAATGGTCATTATTGCTGGCTAGAGAACTCAGACCATCATTGTAGCTAAAATGATAGCATTACCTAAAAATAATGTATGCAGCAATAAAAATGTACCAGTTGTTAATAAAATTTCAACCCCCCTGAGACATAAAATGTTTAGAAGAAAATTATATTCATACTCATTGTGTGACATCCAAATTGATAATAGTATGATTTTTAGTGTTATCATATTAATTACTAATACTATTCAGAATTATTGTTAGCTTCACTACCTATGAATCTGTAAAGTATTTCTTTGTTCTAGCAAACATGGCAAATAAAAGATAAAAATATTTTATCAAATATTATTTCACCAATAAGGGAATACATACAATAAGACTTCCAAGATACAGAAATGTTTCAAGAAACATTGTTGGCAGCTTCATTTATAAGTTATCAGGAGCAGCTGACAAGAACCCTTATATTACTTAGAGATGGCACAATACGAATTTTTCTGTACTGATCCGATATGATATCTTGTGTTTGAATGTTGCCTGAGATCGATACCAATCCGACACACACACTTCACATACAACTGGCACTAAGTGAGCAGACAGAGATTATGAGTATTATGTATGATGAGTCTCTTTCATTGAGCCTTTTCATGTGATTTGAATATACTAAAGCCATAGAGTAATTAACTTTATGAAAATAGACAAGGAGAGTGCTGTACATGTTCAGCTATTCTTTCTCCTGTCCAGTTCTGTTTCTATTGGGGCTCTGCTGTTCTTTCCTCGACTCCGAACTTGCTTTACTTCAAACTTCAAACAGTTCATTCATTCATTCATTCATTCATTTATGTATTTATTTATTTAAAGATTAATAAACTTGAAAGCAGTGGCAGCACAGAAGCCAAAGAATATATCAGTGAACGGGAAGCCTCTGGAAATGAGGAATAGATTAGCATTCCAGAAGAAAAGCACCAGAAGCATATGAGTAGTTACAGAAATGTTTAACAGCAGCAATAAAGGGTAGAAGATGCTCCATAAGATACAGTCTTTGTGAAATTGATGGTATTCATGTTTTTTTCAAATATTTTTCAAAATTACTTAAATGTGTGTTTTCTTTGCCTGTTTACAGAGGCCTTAGTTTGTGTTGTGGGTTAATGGGGTTGAAAACTAAGATAAGGCCAACACTGGCAATAACACAGTATCTGTGTATGAATCTATGTTTACCATTTTCATCAAGTTTAACTGGATTTTTGTTTCTCAACTGTGAATGAAAATGTGGGGTTTAATATTGTTCTCTGTGTTTCAGGACTTGGAATTATTATTATTATTCTAAGTATGGTGGTGACCACTCTCACCTGTCTGTCTATGTCGGCTATCTGCACAAATGGTGTAGTCCGAGGAGGTATGCAAGTATAAGCAAACACACCTAAACAGACAAATTCATCAATATTGAGGACACTCACAAAGAGATCTAAGATAGGGATTACTTGCATGCTCACACATTAACAGGCACAACACTTTGTGGGTATGTATATGTCTCATCATGTAATTTGCATTTTCATATTGTTGATTTATTTAAATTGTTCCTGTACTGTTGCACCTCCAGGAGGGGCATACTATCTAATCTCCCGTAGTTTGGGGCCTGAGTTTGGAGGTTCGATTGGTCTGATCTTTGCTTTTGCCAATGCCGTGGCTGTAGCCATGTATGTCGTAGGATTTTCTGAGACTGTGGTGGATCTTCTCAAGGTACAATTTCTCAAACAGCAGTATTGTTCCTCATTTTATTTTGATAAAGATTTTTCTTATGAGTATAGGTTTGAAAGCTTTTTTTAATTACATGCATGGTATGAACGCTGAGTCAGATTATACTGAAGATTCGAATAGTAGTCATACTCAGTTTATGGACCGCTTATACTACAGTGTTTTTCTGCTCTAAGTCACTGGATTAAAGTCCTCAGCTTCTCATATGTTGAATAAGAAAGAGGAACACATAATTCTTTATTCTATAAACAGGTGATAGTGTATCAGTGCTGCTGGTGGTGATTTTGTTTTTTAGGTAAATGATGCCATCATGGTAGACGAAGTGAATGATATCAGGATTGTCGGCTGCATAACTGTGGTGCTCCTGCTTGGGATCTCGGTGGCTGGAATGGAGTGGGAGGCCAAAGTGAGGTCCACACATGTGGCACATGCCTGCTGCACAATCACAATTTTTCAGATTTATTTTTAAGGATAATGGTTGTGCTTGTATGTGAATTTTGTGTGTTTAAGATGTCAATTTCAAGATTTAATACTTTACAGTGAACATTTTAGATGTATTCATTCCTCCTTTTCAGATGCACCATAAAAATATATTCAACATTAATTAATTGAAGAATCTGATAATAACAAAATACTGACATATGTATTTTTTTTTTCCTCCTCAGTGGGTACTATTAAAAGTGCATTGACAGGTCTCTCTCACTGTATTTTTGTAGGCTCAGATTGCACTGCTAGTGATTCTCTTGCTGGCCATAGCAAATGTATTTGTGGGCACAGCAATCCCTGCCACTGAAGAAAAGCGTGCCAAAGGCTTCTATAGTTACCAAGGTGACTGAAGTTTTTGTAGAAACACTGTTGCTATCAATGATTAGAGCTTCATATTTCCCTGCATGTGCAAGTTTTCTGACACACCATATATACAATTATTTTTAGGTAAAGATTGTCCTTAGAAGTGGCTAAATAATAACAAAATAAATGTAAATAAATATATAAATATACAGTTTATAGACCAATATAAACGTTTTAATGTCTTCACTGCAGCATCGATAATGGCAGAAAACTTCACCCCAAACTTTCGAGATGGAGAGACATTTTTCTCTGTCTTTGCCATCTTCTTCCCTGCAGCAACAGGCATCTTGGCAGGAGCCAACATCTCTGGAGACCTAAAGGTAGGATAGAAACATATATTCCTTAATATTCTCCAAATTAATTGTCATCAGAAAACATTCCACAACTGAATGAATCCCATTTTAAAGGAATCCATAGCAAAAAAACCTTAGTGAGTCTGCACTAAGAAGTGCACTAATAACTTGCAGTAGGCTGTGCTTAGTAGTGTCTAAAGGGGTGTTTGTGACTGACTATGCCTTCTGTAGCAGTTGACCTTGGGCTAGATTTCTGGGCAGGCACCATAGGTTGGAGAAGCCAGATCTGTTCTCTCTTTTGCCTGCTCTCAGGCTGCTTTAATAATATGAATATGTATATGATTACAGGACCCTCAAGGGGCTATTCCCATTGGCACCTTGCTGGCCATATTTATTACAGGAATTACCTACCTTGGAATCGCTCTATGTGTCAGTGAGTACAGAGCCACAAAACACCAGCCATAGCTAACCATGTAATGTTCATCTGGGCTAATCATATAGAATGCTTATATTGCACATAGCTTTTCAGAATATCTAAAAAACCATGCTCTACCATGCACTAGAGCAAAGCCTAAGGGCCTGATTTATTATGAAGGAAGCTAAAATTGTAGGGTGCTATAATTTTTGGTTGATTTATCATGACCTACTTCACCCACTTCAAAGACATCATCCACAATTTTGGAGGCACTATTATAAAATACACCCAGAACATTTCAACCAGAGAGAAATATAAGCATGAAAATGATTTCCATCTATAGCCCTGAAAACATTTGGGAACCCACTATAGAAATCCATGTTAGATGTGTAACCCCTCTGTGTCTGTCTGTGATCTAATACATGTAATCATGCTTCTCCACACAATAGCATCAGATTCAGGCATAGTACTGTATTTATTGTCTTAATAATAACAAGATACAAAACAAAAATCATTGGGATCATAAAAATACCTAGACTATGGCTCTCAGCTTCTGTTCAACATTAATTCCATGAAGCACCTGATAATAACAAAGACAAGTCTAAAGAGTCTAAAAATTTGTTTTACCATTAAGAGAGAGGCTATTTTTTTTAAACTATCCAATATTAATATATATAACAATTTGTAATGGGTATAGTTTGTAAAAATGCAATCCACAGACATTAACAAACTAATTTACAAAGTTTACAACATTTCTATAGTGCTACTTTATTTTTTAGGATCAGACCTAATTACCTTCTGGCCATCTGCATGACAATGACCGGTAGAGAAATCACATCAAAGAATATTGCACTCAGAATTAAACATTTAAGCTGTAGATTAACCACAAAAATGAATGACATAATATATACTAAACACAATATTTTTGGCACATCATTGCCCTCAACAGTGCTGACAGTGCAAATGTAAGACCAAATTGGGAAATACATGCAGCTCTCACCACTGTATTCTGGAATAAGCCAGATGGCAACAAGTGGGGGACAGCCAGAGTTTTTGTAGTGTTCTATATCTTTTATTTCATTAGATAATAACAATATAACATGACTTAAAAGTTGATATGCTTTCATTAAGGTTAATAATTCTCTCGTGAAATATTCGATCTGTTGATGATCTCTTTGATTGCTACAGCATTGTTTGTGAGAAGACATGACAGAAGAAAGTAATTGCACCTTCTTCTTGAAGTGAAGTGGGTTGCACTTCCACTAGTCCATTGTTACAGTCTAGTCATTTTAAAATAATAGTTTAATTGGACTCTTCTCAAATTGAGCCACAAGACCAAATATGAAAGGACACTTAAAACAAACTAAAACATAATTATTTTGAAGATAACTAATAAAACACAATTCCAGATAGGACAATGCTAAAACATTAAGGACAATAAGGTAATAACAAGAGCAATCATAAAAATGACCAAACAGCAAAGAAAGAAAGTAAGGTAAACACATGTTGCCCATCCTCTGAAAATTAAACTACAGCAAAACAGAATCTATTCCTTACTTGCATTACAACAACTGGTTAATATTCATGTTTGTATCATCTTCCTGGTGCCCACTAAAGTGAGACCACAACAATCTAAATATAGCCACTTTTCTTAAGTTATGTCATCTCCACCATCCATCTCTCATTAACAAGAAAGAAAGCAAGCAAGCAAGGCTATCTGTAGAGAACCCATCCACATAGATCCGTGAAGGAGGGAGGGAAATAGCAAAACAATTATTCGCTTAGGATTTTATTTAATATATTTCATTTTATTTAATATATTTCATATATTGTAGTGTGAAGAAGAGTGATCTGACTCTGGTCTGGTGGTCAGAGCATGTTTATCATTTGGAAAACCCAGGTTTGACACTTTGTGTAGTTGCTTAGCCTTTGTCACACACTGCAAATTCAATTTTGTATCGATCAGCTATCCATTTAACGTCATTGTCTGATAGAAAGTTCTCTGAGGAGGGATGATCTTTCAGGAACTCAATGTGGACAGTTGTAAAATGCTGGTTCAGCTCATTTTTCAATCTGTCCAAGGAAGGGAATAATAAGTTACATTCACTTAGTTATCACCACTTTGATTGCTTGCGCCAAATGACATTTTAGTGACATAGTCCTTTACACATTTTTGCTTTTTCCACAATGATAGTCTTGGTTGGTATCATAAATATTTTTGGTTTTCTCATACACCTCTGCAAATGGCCCACCATTATGGCCCACCTTTCATTGTGTCTTCTACAGCTTCCTTGAATTCTACTATTAGGTCATATTTTCAGTTTATTTTTTTCAGAATGTTGTGGAGATCATCTGTTACAGAGAGTAGGCTCTGGAATATTAACAGAATATAGACTGTAAAATTTGTTCAGCTATTTGTGCAATCACACTAGCATTGGAAAACTGATGTTGGATAGACACTGAAAGATAACAAGGATGTTGCTTTTCATGGCATTTTTCACTTTGTCATGCTCATGTTGGGAGTTTTTAATATAATGTTAAATCCTGCACTTCCCGCATCCAGCTGAGCCTTTGCATATTTCTGTTTCCCGAGGGACTGATTATATCATGACTTCATTTTCAAGATTGTCTCCTTCATGTTTGTCATCACAAATGCAGGTTATGAGGAGCCTGTCCACTTCCTATTCCTCCTGTTATAGAGTGAGCTTGTGAGAGAGTCCTCAATGAATGGACTGAATGGACCTAAAAGTGTAACGTGAGGTGCCAGGGTAGGATGCGGGGATGAGTCATATACAACGCAATGACACGTTTATTGAAACAAAACAAGGACAACTACGTGGCCCTCAGGCTAACAGGGTTCAGACATCAACAACATTCACATTTAAACACGAGACATATATACATGCGCACTAAGAATATACAACGAGGAGCAGGTGTGAAACACAGGAAGGGCGTGGCCATACAGATGAATGAACAGACACACACACAGGGAGATGCATAGGAGGAAGGGCCATACTGTGACAGAGCCCTTTCAGACTGGCACGACTCCCGGTGCGCCAGCCTATCAGGCTATGGCCCCGAAACCAACACCAAATGGAGAGGCCGGAGCACCGAGCGACCCGACGTGGCCCAGCGTGAGCAGGACAGAGGGGAGAAAGACAGGGACCAGGACGACAACAGACACAGGGACAGAAACACTGACGGGCACAGGCACTGACACAAAGCGGGACAAAGCAACTGGCACAGTAATTGAGACAGGAATAGATACAGTGATCGGGACAGTTACATGAACAGGACTATATAAAAAACTATTAAACAGTCCGGGGAAGGTAACAGGAGCCCTAGCCTATCGTTGGCTGGGTCAGAGTTCGCCATGGCTGGACGGGATCCTCTTTTGTTGGCTTGTGCACGGTGACTGCTCCGGTTTCAGCGCACACGTATCCAGAGACACACCAGCTGATTTGTCTGTCTTGGGGGTGGGCTTTGGTGGCGCTGCTCTCTTGCTTACGCATAGGTGCTTGAGCTCTGGGCCTGTGAGCATTCGCAGATGGAGTGTCCTCATCTGATGACGATGCCTCCCTGCAAGCTCCATTGGGCAACCTACTTGTTCCAGAGTGGCGCCTCCTGGGTGGAGCCTTGGGTGGTACCTTGGGCGCCAGAGGCCCTTCGCTCTCGGAATCCGCCGACGTGGTGTCCATCACCGTGGAAGAATCCCTATGGAGGACCTCCTCCACCTCCATCACTGGACTCTTCCCCAATTGACCTCTGAGTCTAATCAGAAGCTGATGTAGCTATACTCTGATCGAAGGCCGACGTCTGTATAGCCCTCACTCTGTTCATGCTCCCTGTAGCTCTCCCGGTAGTCCCAGTAGGGGTAATAGGACCCCTCTGGACCTGGATACTGGTCCTCCTTGTACCAGTTCTTATAGTCCATCAGGGGCTTGTAGGACTCCGCAGAGTCCACCCCTGAGCTACACCCAGGGCCCCCCCAAAATTTTCCAGGAGCTCTCTCCCCTGTTGTATCAGTACAGAGAATGCCCAAGAGTATGGAAGGTTTCCCCGTAACAGCTGGGGAGGAACAGTTATACACCTTCTTCCCCTCCTTCTTTTTCTTTCCCGGCATCCTTTGGCGGTCGATGTTTCTGTAATGCAAGGAGGAAGTGCAGGATGCAGGGCTGAGTCATGTACAACACAAAACAAGGACATCTATGTGGCTCGCAGGCTAACAAGGTTCAAACATCGACAACATGCACACTTAAACACGAGACTTATATACACGCTCACTAATGATACACAACGAAACGAAGAGCAGGTGTGAAACACAGGGAGGGCATGGCCATACAGACGAACGAACACACACACACACACACACACACACACACACACACACACACACACACACACAGGGAGACGTTTGGGAGAAGGGGCCATACTGTGACAAAAAGGCTAAAAACGCCAAATTAAAATTGTTTCTTACCACTTGGCCAGGATCTTACATTAATTTTGGCATGCAATGTTTAATCATATTTCACTAAAAATTACAAAGAAAACTGCTAGCATCCTAAAACCCATGTGCTATTGAAAAAAACATATAGGTTAATGTCTTTAATATTTTAAATGTAATACATACTTCTGCTTTCTCTAGAGAGTATGGCATTGTGAGACAAGTGACACAATGACTGGACTATCAGCTGATGGAGGGCGTTAGGCCATTAGAAAGCAGTGACTGACCTTCACCCATACTCAGTGCAGTCTATTCCACACCAGTGCTTCTAGAAGGTCTTTGTCAGCACTGTTTTGGCTGATTGTGCATGTTGAACCAGTGTCGGCGTTCAGCCATGAGGGAGTTTTTTGATTGGCTGTTCAGTCTAAATTTGAGTTGAAATGAAACGATATAGAAATAAACTACATTAAAGTTTTTTTTTGTTGCATTGTGGTAACTGATATTCTGAGAAAGTGTGCCAGGCTAATATTATATTTTGCTACTTGGAAAACAGTTTTGCTGTGCAAAGTATCTGGAGAACTGGGGGAACATTTGTGATTACCTAGTCATTATCTTATGCAATTTTATGGAAGGAACAAGCTCAAGAGGTGTGAGTCACCCAGAACTTTATACTCATTATAAAATAGCCTGCACCTTTGGGAAGCAGCAGATTTCTTTGGAGTTATGAGGGTGTGTCTACAATGTCTGCCCTTTTCTCAGCTGTCTCTACATGAAAACCTAGGAGTTGCTTGAACTTGTTGCATTGCTATTTGAAGCAGACTTAAGGTGTCACACATGTCTTCCAATGAATCCATTGAAATAATGCCATAGATTAGTAATATACTTAATTCCTCAGTTTCCTGCAAAACTATTTGAAGGCATGTTCCGTGTACTGTGGTCCATTGACAAAATAGGGATGCGTATTCTTGAACTTCCTGTGTGACTGCTTGGCTGAACACAGCACTGTGCATTTAATCAACAACTGGAATATCTGTCTACAACAGTCAATATGTATTTAATGTGATCTTGGTCCAGTAGACACTCTCTGACAAGATGTTTTCACTAGACATTGGAGGCTATAATTGAGCTATTTTAGAATATCATTCATTACAGAGTCTTGGATGAGTACTTGTCTGCCATTGAATATAATTCATTCCTGCACTGCAAGCTCATATTTTAAAGACCTGTAAGCATATAAATAAGTAAAAAAAAAATTTCCATTTATATTTTACTTTTTAAACTGACCAGAGTGTCTAGGAATATATGTCTAGGAATAACATCTGAGATTCCCATCCAGAACAGAGCAGTCCTAGGAACAGATAAAATACTACGTATGGTCCCAGAGGCCCCAAGCTTGAAAGGAAAAAAACATGACAACACACAATTAAATTTAGGGAAATTTGTGTTGAAGCTCATGAGTCAGGGAGTATTAAAACTGCTACTTATTTATTATTTATTATTAAAAAGGGTAATAAAATAAAAGGGTAATAATTAATAACTTCCAATCAGGTAGAACAGCAACAATCCTGCCTTAACGAGGACCCAAGTTTATTTTGCCCTCGCGCACAGTGAGGATAGTAAGAGAGGCAAAAAATCCCCTAGGATCAGTGTTGGAGACTCACAGGAAAAAGTAGTATCTTGAGGTCACCAACTCTCCAAAACTACAAACAGACTCCACTTCCATGCCAAACAATTATTTGGAAGTCATCGAATTACCAAATGACAAATATATCTGCCTAGAGTTTGCTAACTGCTACTGTTCTATGGGCAGATGAAATGAAAATTGAGCTTTGATCTTGAGCTTGGATCTTCCAACAGGACAAAGGATATGTCCAGATCAACAATAAAATAATTTACTGAACACAAACTTAAGCATGTGGTGAGCTAAAGAGGAGAGTGCTCAAGAGCAGACCTATGACCCTGGATGATCTGGAGAGATTCTGTAAAAAGGAATGGTCTGCATTCTCCAACCTTATAAGTTGTCAAAGGAGAAGTGCTGCTTTATTGGAAAAGGAAGGTTGTACAAAGTATTATAAGCAGGGGTGGCAATCATTTTGGCACATGTTTTTTGTTAAAAATAATTATTTATGATGTTTTTTTTCTCAGATTAAATTTACTTCAATTAAAGGTTGGATTTTTCTGATTTGTTCAGTGTGACATTAAGTTAAATTCACCAAAGGGAGAACTGCTTATAACCCCTTTACTCATCTTTACCAGAGGTGCCAATAATTCTGGAGTATAGGCATGTATGGTAACAATGAATCCCGTATACAATGGCTAGCTTCATGTTCAATGTCTCTGTGTTTTGAAACAAAGCTGATGAGTCTTTTGTCTTGCACCAGTGTTTAGCCCAAACCCTGTGAAGCATACGATTCTATTTTCAGGGGCACTCTATGGGTGTAGTATTGTAGACATGCACAGTAATTGTTGACTTTAAGTGTAGATTTATGGTTGCTGTTGTTAGACATCTTGGCATCTCAGATGTCCTGGTTCCTGTCTATGGGCAGGAGATGAGACAGTTCAACCTTACCAAACCAATCTGTAATCAGAGGAATAAGGAGTATTCCTTACATTTGGAAGAAACCAATACCATAGGAAGAGGGGGTGTGTTACTTTTTGAAATATGCTCTATGACATAATTTGAATGTTTGATAATATCAAATTCCCATAACTTCATATTTTAAAAGAAAATAATAGTAATAATTAAAAAATAGTAATAAAAAAAATACAGTTATCAAAAATGTAGTGTGGCATGCCATCGATGAGCTTGGATGAGCATGATGCCCCTGCTCTTTCTTGTGGACTCCTCAAGCTGTAGTCAGGCAATGAAAGGAGAAAGTTGAAGATAGGGCATGGGATTTTTCTGTCGGATATTTAAAAAAAACTTTCTTGTTTGGACAAAATTACTTATTCCACCTTTCTGTCTAAAGCAATATAGACAGGGGGAAACATCAATAATTCTGTGACTAGAGCCAGAATCTTAGGTGTGAAATGTCAGTTTGCAAGTTTGTGTATTCTTGTGTTATCTGGCAAGCATGAAAGCATTTTACTGTTATACTGGCTATATTGTACATTTTGCATGCTTTTGTTATCTAGTGTTAGCAATGTCTCTTTTGCTAACATAAACCTTTGATAATACCTTTAACGGAGGTAACTAATACCTTTGTTTTATAGGTTTCTTTTTTATACATTTTTGGTTATATGGTTATAAGTGGCTAGTACTAACATATAAGCATTATAAAATACCTTGTCTGCTGTATTAGTGACATGATTTTAAATAATTTAGGTATGAACAGCTGTAGTGCAAGTACTGTAGTGCCTGTAGTGAATTTAAATTATACTGCAATACCCCTGCTTAGGACTTAGGAGGCACAATAGAAGGTAATATAAACACCTATGATGTCCTTAGAATAGGAGTTATTTCACAATATGCTAAAATAAATACTGACAGTTCTTGGCTAATCATCTATTACTCTCATGTGGGACATCTCACATGTAACAAACTAGTAAAGCACCACAGACATGCATATGCATAAAATATGTTTAAAATAAGGTATATATAAGTCCATATAAATCTGTATCTGCATTGGTTGAAAGTTGATTGAAGGTAGGCTGAATGTTTTAACATTTTCAAAATCTGGATTAGCCAGTCACGTTGGCTGTCACTGCCATTTGTGTTTGAGGCTGTATTACTGTTGCAGTTCCTACTGGTGCAAAATACAGGGGACACACAATTTTATGTTCTTTCCCTAGTTACTGCTTTGTGTATTTTTCATGCAGATATTTTTCAGTAGCATTTACACCATTTCTGTTTTATGAGAATGTACTCCATTGGCTTCTACTTCCAAAAATGCCAGCCCTCCATGTGTTGAAATCTAAATGGAAAAAATGAAAAGGCTTAATTTGCCCCTTTAATAAATAAAATTAATATTAGAGAGTTCTGATTGTGTCAAAAATATTTTTGAGTCACTTACAAGCTAAAGTTACATTTTGCAGTAAGATTGCTAATGTGTGGCTAGAATGTTATCATTTTGTAACTGTCTGGCTAGCTAGTTAGATAACTTAAGCATCCCTGTGTTTTATTCTTGTACGCTAAGTATTATAGCAATGGTTGATATGCTCTGCTGCAGTTTATTACTGTAGTATGCTACTTTGCTATTTAGTATGTTCTATGCTGTTAGTATAACACACAGCGACTCCTAAGTGCAATAAAAATGATATTACTGACCATAAAAAAAGCAATATTACTGTAATTTCCAGCCTTTTATGAAGGAAAGCAGTTATTAGAGGGTTCTGCATACATAGCATGCAATCCAGTTCAAGTTTAATGATTGTCATCCTCAATGTGACATGGCTGTCCTGATGGAGGGGTTATGGGTGGAAGTCAGGACCATTGCCCTAACAGTCACAGTCAGTGACTGTTTGAAGCCATTTAATGACCTTTAAAGCCATTTAATGACCTTTCACATATTTTTGACTGATTGAAACAAATGCTTTATGCTTTTACCCATTTCAGTTGGTCAAACATTTTGCTCATTCACAATTCTTGTGGGGATTTGGACTCCCCAAAAGGCTTAATAATGAGTAAGCATTCTTCAAAAAGTCATGCTTCATGGCATACCCCAAAGCCTATTTACACTCATGTAAAGTCAGTGGGAAACCTGAGGGAAAATGCTGATTTTCTTTTGCTTGCAGTTGTGTTTCATCACAGCCTCATATTTGCTGGGGAGTTTGAGGGTGAACACATGTGCAAAATATCCTTGCCTTGGTTGTGTGAGTGTATATAACTGAAGACTAGGGAAGCCATAATACGAACTAATAAACGAACAGACAGGATAAATCAGATGAATAGCAAGTTTAATATAATGAACAAACTAACCATAGAAACAAAAAATACAGAATAGAAATAACATAATAAACAAAAGACTAACACACTAACAAGGTGAGGATGAATAGATATTTACAGGAGTAAAATAGAAACTAAGGAAAACAAACACAAAAGAACTAAACAGAAGAGTATCTGCAAAAACAATAAACCCATGAGCATGACAAAATACAAGGAAAAGAAAGTATGCTGAACAGGGATACTTATCTAGACAAGCAACTAACTAGGCTAAAACAAAAGACAATTATAACAGGATTAAAGGGAAGACCAGAGAGTTACAGAAAGACATAAGCTGAAGGGAAAACCACACAATACTTGCGTATACATACAGAGAGTGTGTAACCTTAACAAAAGCGAAGAGAGAAAGTACAACACACAAAGTGAGAACAGAACAATACTTGTGAACAGGAACTGGAAGAGCATAACCTAGAATTAAGCAAAGAAAATGACCAGCAAACAAGAGATGAGGGAACATGTCTTAAATAGAAGAACTAATGTATATGTCCTATGGTTTGGCTGAGACATATAGCTGAGTATCATCAGCATAGCAGTTTAAACTAGCATGGTGTTTATGTATAATGTCCTAGAGGTAGCATATATAAAAAAGCAGAGGCCCTAGAACAGATCCTTGTGGGACACCATAGCTAATCTTGTTGTATGCTGAAAAATCTCCATTTATGTTAACAAACTGGTAGCGATCAGATAGTTAAGATTTAAGACAGGAAAGGGCTATTCCCCTAATCCCAACATTTTCAAATCTATCTAGTAAAATGTTGTGATCTATAGTGTCAAATGTTGCACTCAGATCAAGCAATATAAGCAAATAAACATAACCCTGGTCAGAAGCCAACAACAGGTCATTAATTACTTTAATCAGTGCTGTCTCTGTACTACAGATGGAAAGACACTGATGGAAAGACTTCATGTATCTGGTTTTGATACTGTTCAAAATTTGGCAATGAAAAGTCAAGGGACTCCTCATTGTCAGATTCTCAATGTTTATTTGCATGTGTGGAGAATTTTTGGATCATTTTTTTCTAAGCCAAGATGGAAGTGTACTAGTCTGTTCAACAACACAGGAGTGTGATCAAACTTAAGAAGCAGGAGACATGGGCAGGAGATGGGGGAGAGGTATAGATAGGGAGGGAGCTGGATGAGGTCTGGGAGTTATTACCTCCTGACCTCCATGCTTGCATTGCCAGCAGTTATCATGGCAAAGAAGAGTTACAGAGACATTCAGGAAAATTACAGAAGTACAAATATAATATAAAACAGAATCAGGAGAAAAAAAAAAAAAAAAAAAAAGAAAAAAAAAAAAAATATATATATATATTGGTTCCATCCAATTCAGAAAAATTAGGACCCCTTGCCACTTTGCCTTAGCCAAAAATCCAGAGACAATACAAAATTCTGTCAAAACCACATGCAGTATATTCTTCTTTTTTTGGTGTTAAATTAACTAAGAGTACCATAAATAGGCGGCAACAACAAGAAGTTTTATTACACTTAATCTGAAGAGAAATTATTAGAAATTGGTACTCAATTAGTGATCAGTGACTAGAGACAAGACCACTGCCACTGTTGGGCCTCTGAGCAAGGCCTTTAACCCTCAATTGCATGAACTGTATTCAGTTATAATTGGATGTCATTTTGTACAAAAAGAGTTTTCTAAAATCTGTAAATGTAAATTATGCTTTGGTGTTTCTGTGCTGCCTAAATCAGGCTGTGATTTTGCAGTTCTGTTTTAATTATTAAAAGGAATCCAATTAAGTAACTTATTACTTCAGTAGTCGTTTTACTAGATAATTTCTTACTTTTACTTATCTGATATTTAAAGGACTACTTTTACTTCTACTTGTAATTATTATTTTAAAGTACCAGTACTTGTACTTCAGTACAGTTTTTGACTTTTCTACAGAAAGTAGCTGATTAATATCTATAGGGTGTTTTCTTATTAGGTTTCTTTGTGGAGCATTTTCTTTTAAGCACTGCAATCTATGTATTCCATAATCAGTCCATGATTGATCTGTATTTGATCTGTCCTGGAAAGCAGAAGTTAGATGTAAAAATAGGAGACTCTTGCTACATTCTCCTGTGGTTAATGCAGGAAATATCAGAGACCAGCAAGGAAGGGAGGAGGGAGAGTCAATGATAAGGAATGAATAAACAGAAGTGTGGCCTCTCTTAGTCAAATGTGTACTGTAATGTAGATGAGATGAAGAGCGAACACACATGCAAAGTACCAGCGCCTTGGATTTGAGAACGAGCAGAATCCAAAACAGGGGAAGACATAGTGAAAATGATAAACAGGACAATGTAAATAAATTACTAGTTTAATAACAGAAACACTGGAAACAAACAAAAAGGATAAGAGGCCAATTCGGGGTTATTATACATCAGGAAAGAAATATACGAGAGTACTGAGATAACAGAGCGCACAGGAGAACAGAAACAACTTAATGAACATGAACTGGGAGGGCGATACAGACAAAGAAGGCAACATCAACTAAAGCACCAATAGAAATCATTTAAGACTAAACAAGAGATATATCTAAGCAACAAGAGAATGATAGAGAGATAACTTGGAACACAGAGAACGAGTACAGTGTAACCAGAAATGATGCAGAGTTATAACATCGAAGATACATAGACCTAGAAATTGAAATTGTAGATCTATTGTAGATCATTGCAGTATAAAGAGTATTGTAGTGCCTAGGTGCCTAGGTATTGTAGAAAGGGCCAATTACCAGGTCAATGGCCCTTGTAATTCTTGGAGCGCCCCAGCAGATCAGACTGAGAAGGCAAGGTGTATGGAACTTGTGACTGCTCAGGGAAAGCTTGCTTGGGGACCATGAGTTTGTGGAGGGACCATCACACCTGATAAAATATCAGCTGCATACTCCAGAGTGAGCAAACTAAGCTGGCAAGAGAAAGCACTGGCATTCTGGTTCATAGCCCCTAGATGATAACCTTGAAGTCAAACTGAGCTAACTAAGGTGCCAGACACTGTTCAACAGCCCCTAACTTTGCAGACTGCAAATATCTAAGAGGATTATTGTCTGTATATTGTAAACTTGGTTGCCAGCAGATCACTTCAAAGCAAGCAGATCAAGTTTAATAGCACTATAATTAGACATATGCTCAGTTGGACACAGTCCTCAGCTGGCATAAGCAACTTGCCTCTTCTTCCCATCCTTTGCTGAGACATGATGGCCCCTAGACATGTGTGACCTGCAGCTCTAAAATGATGGGTTTGGAAAAATCAGCATAAGCCATAGGTGTGGAGGTAACTCCTCAAAGTGAGAAAAGGTGATTCTCTGACCTTATCCCAGAACTCTCCTAACTGTTTCTTACATGGCCTTCTCTGACTATTCTCGGAGCCCCACCCCGCTAGTGCAAGGGGGCAGCATGCTTGCTGAAGTCATCAACAAAGTGCCTGTGAGGCAAAGCCAAGAAAAGATGTCAAACTTACAGTTGATCTTCTACTGTAGGCTCTTCTGAGTTTATCACCAATGGTAGGAGTTTAGAATATGCTCAGGTTACATGATTAGGGATAGAGACTGATTTATTCAAGCTGATGACATCATGAGGCTTTTGGCATGGTTAGAGACACCCAGATTTTTCTCTCTCTTCCGTGTGTGACAGGAGTTTTTCCTTTCCCAAGCAACTACGTTTTTAATATTATTTGGTCTCCACTAATTGCAAGATAAAAAAAAAATAAAACTGAACGGCTTACCTAGAATCTAGATTAAACATTGGTGCTAGCCCAATTTGGCAACCAGATGTATCAGACATTGAGGAAGTGAAGAAAAATTTGACTGTAGGTAAGCTGACTTTTCTGTGGCTTCCCAAGCTAATACACACACTTAAGACTTTCACGTTCTAGCATCACGTGAGGATAGCATATTATAAGCTGGCCTAAACATTAGATATCACTAATGATATAGCTATATAGATATAGATATAGCTAGACAACATTAGCCAAATGATTAGGTAGGTTAGGATGGGTTCATAACAACCAAGTAAGATTAAAAACAGCCTGGTGATCCTCCTGTAGTTACATTAGTCACCTGAATTTGGGGAAAATCTGTCACTGGTTTTCATAATAACTAGTTTTCTCCAAAAAATAAATACAATTTTTAAAAACAGCAAAAAAATAAACAAAAGACGCCCCCCCCCCACCCACCCAAACAAAATTCTCTTCATGTATGAATAACCAACCAACAACCTATTTCCAATTCTAGATATATCAGCTCTGTTTTTGCCATTGTGGCCACCAAGATGTCAAAATATGTCTCTAATACAGACTAAACCATTCCATGTTAGATGTATGGTGTTGTAATTTACACAATATTAATTATGACATGAGCTGCAGATCAAATGAAGACAAGAGCTATGATCCCAGAGAAGAAAATGGCTTTAGTACAATTCAGCTTTTATTACAAAATTATCAAACAGAATTTTAGAATAGATTTGATGGTATGAATACCTACATTAATTTGAGCTGCTAATATGCTAAACAAAGCACCTGTTTAGAGCAGCTAATATAAGAAATTCTCACCTACTCCTCATAAACTAGCAAAACTACATACCCTCAAATATTATGGCGAAACTAAGCCAACAAGAAGCATATTTATAAAGAAAACAAAAGAAAACAAAACCAATTAAGAAAGAAAATCCATAAAGCTACTGAAGGGGACCAACACAATGGTCATTATCACTAAAAGCCTATTAATTGATCTTGTGGACACAAATACCATGACAAAACCTGCTGCATTTGCCAATTTACCACAGCTTCTGAATCTATAGCTTATAAATCATTTTGTATTTAACTGAAACAAACAAAATATTAATTAAACTCCCAACTCGCAACTCCCAACAAATGGTTATGTAATAAAACCACAATATATGGCTACCACTACACAATAAAATCATTTGACTCTGGGAATAAAATTACAAAATATGTTCATCCCATGCTAGTCCTGTAGCTCACTTAAACAATCTGGTCGCATGAAGAGCTATTTACATATTTAATAGTATGTGTACTCTCAGGGAATTGAGCACAAAATCCTGGTGTTGTATTTTATTTATACAACCTGCTCTACCAGTTGTGCTATCAAAGTACAATGCATTCCCTTAAAAAAAATAATGGTCCTACTCTACAGGCAAACAGCAGAAGCATTTTTGTGTGTATTCATGAATAGGTAGAAAGAGCATGGCATAACAGTGAGCCTACAACACACGCACACATTCACAGATACACACGTCCCCTATGAAGTACAACTGGTGTCAGTGGACTCCTGTCTATATAATTATACTTATTAGGATATTAGGACTTCCATATAGAGGAATTTATAAGTAATTACAACAAAGGCTCAGGTCCATGGTATAATAGGGTGGTATGTTCAGATGCAGGATCTTAGTGGCATGATTGTACCTCTGACCATCCTGCTTCAGGTGCTACTGTTGTCCGTGATGCAACTGGGAACTTGAATGACACCATCACTCCAGGGGCCAAGTGTAACTTCTCAGTCGCATGCAATTTTGGCTATGACTTCTCCATTTGCAGAACTACCAAATGCCAGTATGGCCTCATGAACAACTTTCAGGTGAGAGGTCAAGCAGTCAGCAAATTCAAGACCCCCAAATGGTTTGACCTAAAGCAACAGAATTGTGTGTGTCTGTTGATGAGGATGACCATGAGAAAAGATCTCATGTTGTTGTTTTGGGCTGTTATTATAGATTTTACAGATATAGATATTGAAGTACAGTGGTGTGAAAAAGTGTTTGCCCCCTTCCTGACATCTTTTTTTTTTGCATGTTTCTCAATTAAATGTTTCAGATCATCAAATAAACACAAAATGCAGTTTTTAAATGAAGGTTTTTATTATTAAGGGGGAAGAAAAATCCAAATCTACATGGCCCAGTGTGAAAAGGTGATTTCCCCCCCGGTTAAAACATAAATTAACTGTAGTTTATCACATCTTTGGAAAGCTGAATTCAATTTCTTTAGCCACACCCAGGCCTGATTACTGCCACACCTGTTCTCAATCAAGAAATCCCTTAAATAGGACCTGCCTGACAAAGTGAAGTAAACCAAAACATCCTCAAAAGCTAGACAGCTTCTGTGATCCATAGAAATTCTGGAACAAATGATATAAAAAGTAATTGTGATCTATCAGTCTGGCAAAGGTTATAAAGCCATTTCTAAAGCTTTGGGACTCCAGCAAACCACAGCGAGAGCCATTATCCACAAATGGCGAAAAAGTGGAACAGTGGTGAACCTTCCCAGGAGTGGCCGGCTGACCAAAATTACTCCAAGAGTGCAGCGACGACTCATCCAAGAGGTCACAAAAGACCCCACAACAACATCCAAAGAACTGCAGGTCTCACTTGCCTCAGTTAAGGTCAGTGTTCATGACTCCACCATAAGAAAGAGACTGGGCAAAAATGGCCTGCATGGCAGAGTTCCAAGACAAATACCACTGCTGAGCAAAAAGAACATAAAGGCTTGTCTCAGTTTTGCCAGAAATCATCTTGATGATCCCCAAGAACTCTGTGAACTGATGAGACAAAAGTTGAACTTTTTGGAAGGTGTATGTCCCATTACATCTGGCGTAAAAGTAACACAGCATTTCAGAAAAGGAGCATCATACCCAGAGTAAAATATGGTGGTGGTAGTGTGATGGTCTGGGACTGTTTTGTGGCTTCAGGACCTGGAAGACTTGCTGTGGTAAATAGAACCATGAATTCTGCTGTCTACCAAAAAATCCTGAAGGAGAATGTTCGGCCATCTGTTTGACCTCTAGCTGAAGTGAACTTGGGTTCTGCAGCAGGACAATGATCTAAAACACATGAGCAAGTCCACCTCTGAATGGCTTAAGAAGACTTGAGTGGCCTAGTCAAAGTCCTGACCTGAATCCGATTGAGATGCTGTGGCATGACCTTTTATAATGGAGGTTCATGCTCAAAAACCCTCCAATGTGGCCAAATTACAACAATTCTGCAAATATGCACTTCCTCCACAGCACTGTTAAAGACTCATTGCCAGTTATTGCAAATGCTTGATTGCAGTTGTTGCTGCTAAGGGTGGCCCAATCAGTTATTAGGTTTAGGAGGCAATCACTTTTTCACACAGGGCCATGTAGGTTTAGATTTTTTTTTTCCCTTAATAATAAAAACCTTCATTTAAAAACTGCATTTTGTGTTAACTTTGTCTAATATTTAAATTTGTTTGATCTGAAACATTTAAGTGTGACAAACATGCAAAAAAAAAAGGATATCAGGAAGGGGGCAAACACTTTTTCACACCACTGTAATTGGCATTGATTCCTGTTTCTGTGTACGTGCGGTGTGTATAGGTTATGACTATGGTATCTGGGTTCGGACCCCTCATCACAGCAGGAACATTTTCTGCAACAATCTCCTCAGCCCTTGCTTCTCTTGTCAGTGCTCCTAAAGTCTTCCAGGTAAAAAAAGCAGCACACAATCCCACTGCACATTGGTGCTCTGCCCAATAACATCCTCTCACACTAGAAAACTGTATGTTGTCCGGTAATATTGATGCAGTGTGAACTAGGGATGTGCATTTGGCATAATTTTGATATTCGACTCAACTAAACACAAAATTAGGGCCAAAATTAGGGATGGGGGCTTACTCTTTTAGTTGGCAACATGGGTGTTAAGAGGCTATAAATTCAGTTGTTTATTTCAGAACACATTATACAACATTAGCCCACGTCAGTTTGTCAGAGATTTCTCAATGTAGCTGCAGAGACCTCAAGTTTATTTTTATTTCATGTCCACAATGAACTGAATAAAAGTCATGAAATCACAAATTGTGCACAGAATTTTCTTTATTTGTGCACTCATTTTTTATATTTTGAATTCTCAAATGTTTATTCATTTCATTACATTACACAACATCTGAAACACACTTGGAGGAGCAACCTTCATTATGGACTCTTCTTTTACTTATTTGTTCAGCATCAATTCAGAAACCAGGAGGAATGTATATTATAAAAGTAAAATGTACACACAACTTGATTTCATAACCTCTGTTTAGTATCTTGTGCCCACATTAAACTAATTCATATGCTCCTTGCATAGCTAACATCGGATTTGTTAGTAGCAAAGCCCCGCCTAGCCATCTCTTTTACAGTGTGGGCTCGGCCATGCTTCCTTTGCAATGCGCTCACATTTACTGTCACCTTGAAAGGTTGACATTGTACTAAAGTATACATGTGCATTCCTGCGCACAACCTAACAGCAGTAAAACCTGCACACTCCCATACTGTATGCTGAATGTGGTGTGAAACAAATGTGCGATGGCTTGGCTGACTACATTTTTATTAAGTGGAAAATTGAGTACATTTTTGCCACACCATCTTTGTTACCACACTTCACAAATAAGTGTTTTAAACTACTTCTTATACTCTAAGCTCAGTCTTCACTAGCATGTTGGTGGATGAGTACAAAAGCTCCTAATCCTTAGGCACTGTCAGCCAGTCCACTGGCAAAAGGGTTGTAGTGGCTGGAGCAGGAAAAATAATATGGAGGGATTAGGAGTGTGTGTGGATTTGGGCTATGATCTGTGAGGCAATATAGAAGAGGTAGGTAGATAAAATAAGATGTAGTGCAACTTTTATCTATAGCACAAGCTTTAAAATGTGCATATATCTGCTGATGCTCACCTCACTCTGGTTCTAGGCTCTGTGTAAGGACAATATCTACAAGGCCCTTCACTTTTTTGCCAAGGGCCATGGCAAAAATAATGAGCCCATCCGTGGTTATGTGCTCACCTTCGTCATTGCTGTGGCCTTCATCCTCATTGGTGAGCCTCATAACACACCACGGTAACCACCTTCTCAAACATATGCACTACTTGACCATAACCAACCGATCCATTAGTGGTTGTCCTGGCCATGCAATGCACTACACATTTCTGTGTCTTCCCTGAAGTAACATATCTCAGCTCTGACTCAGCTCACAAAAGGCTTGATAATCAACGAGTCCAGCTGTGTGTTTTAGTGTACAGAAGATACTAAAATGTCTCTCATTTCTTTTTAGCTGAGCTGAACATCATTGCTCCCATTATCTCCAACTTCTTTCTGGCCTCATATGCCCTCATCAACTTCTCTTGCTTTCATGCTTCATATGCTAAGTCCCCAGGTCTGTATGCTCCAGCCCACTTCAACCTATAATTGACCATTAATTTAAGGGAACTGTTTTGTGTAATGCAACTAAGTATTTACGTAAACTGCAATTGTTAGATTTTTTAAGTAAGTGTTAGATAAGTGGATGGGAAAATACAATGCAGTGAAAGTTATTCATTTGAAAGAATGTGTTTCTTTTCAAATTTTAAATGTAAATATTTTATATTAGATTATGGAATGAACAAACATTAATTCAAGGGTAATCTGTTCTCAGCACTATTTATTTATTTTTGATGATTTTGAGTGTAATGTGTATATTTGTTTGTGTAGGTTGGAGGCCAGCATATAAATACTACAACATGTGGCTGTCTTTGTTTGGGGCTGTGCTGTGCTGTGCTGTTATGTTCGTTATTAACTGGTGGGCTGCACTTCTCACATATGCTATAGAGATGTTCCTATACATCTATGTTACCGTTAAGAAGCCAGGTAGGAACCTAAAACAAGTTTTTATTCAAAATAAACCATGTTTCCACACACACACACACACACACACACACACACACACACACACACACACACACACACACACACACACACACACACACACAGAGTAGAGTGAGACTAAGCACAACTGTACCTGCCATCACACAATGTTAAAGCTGGTATCGAATTTAGCCTTTGTTAACTTATCCCAGACAGCCACAGAGGTCAAGTCTCTCTCCTCAATCCCATATCCTTCATCCAAACCTTTCTCCAAAGTCCCTGCCTTCAAAGACATGCATAGAGCTTAGCCAAATGATCTATGTGCTGCATGTACAGCAAAATAGTTTACAGGCATAGAGGACCACCTTCTTGAATAGACATTTTTAATGGTTTATATTGTTGAAATTTTTAGTTACTGATTATAGAGCCCAGCACATTTACCAAGATGTAGACAGTTTAACTGAAGCTTTCTTGCTGATTACAGAAACTAAAATTTAGATTTATTAATATGTAGTTAAATGGTATGTAGCAACTGATTGACTTGAGTGACCTGAGTCAAGGCGGTTTCCAATGAAGGCAGTTTCCAATAAACTGGAAAAGCAATTTATATTTTATAGTGCACTAGGCAAAGTGGAAATTATTAAGTATGGCTCAACTCCGAGGACCCAGATATATACACTTTTGATTAAACAGAAAACCTTTCATGCATAAATGGAGAGCAAGCAATAAGCAAGCAAATTGGATCAAGGTCATTTCTAGTTGTTGAGAAAATAAATCCCAAATCTGGGAAGATAAGAGTAGATATAAAAATTAAATAGAGAGAAGCAGGAGTTTAAGATAAAATATTACAAGGGTCCATCTTTTCTACATACACTGGAGATCAAAATTAGAGAACAATTTATGAATACTTGATTTTTTCAGAAATAATGTAGTCTTCATTGGTCAACATTTGAAGGATTTTTTTGTTAGGGGTATACCATGCCACTAGAACAGTGTTTTACAAGGTATTTCAACATAAAACCTTTATTTTGCAGAAAACACAATGATCAAAATTAGAGAACAGCAATGACTGTAGTACAGAAAAAGATTACAACTAAATTTTCTGAAGGTTACATCAGTCACCAATCAGTAGGAAGTGTACAGGCCATTACTTTGAATGACTTCAGCACATCTGCAGCCACAGGACATCACTAGTCTCTCACACTGCTCTGGTATGATTTTGGTCCACTCTTCTTGCAGCCTCTTCCACAGTTCAGTGACTGTTGTGGGTTTCTTGGCCATAACTTTGTCACCAAGGATTTCCCAGAGGTTTTCTATTGTGTTTAGATTAGGACTCTGGGCTGGCCATTTCATTGTTTCAATGTTTTCAGTTTCAAGGAACTGCTTTACCCATTTTGCTGTGTGACAGGAGGCATTGACTTGTATGAAAATTGCTGGCTGATTGATGAGCGTAATGAAGGAACCACGTGTTGGTGAAGGTTCTGATACACACTTGTATTCACTCTGCCATGTAGCTGTATGAGAGGTCCAACTCCTGCTGCCGAAACATTTCCCAAACCATGGCACTTCCTCCTCCACCTTTCACTGACTTCTTTACACACTTTGGGTTCAGTCTTTCCCCATTTTGTTGACGAGCATAATGCTCGCCATCAGACCCAAATAAATTAAACTTGCTTTCGTCACTAAAGTAAACTCTGGACCACTTCTCTGTCCACACAACGTGCTCCTCAGCAAAGGTTAGTCTAGCCTTTTGATTCTTTTTGTTAATGAGAGGATGGTTACTGCAGAGTGGGCTTTCAGTCCAAATGCTCTTAAACGTCGAGACACTTGTTGACGAGACAGTTCCTTACCCTGTTCAGTGCTGAACCGGCAAGCAATTCCAGCTGCAGTGATGAACCAATTACCCGTGGAGATTCTCTACATTATTCTGTCCTCACTTGCATTTGTCTTTCGTGGGCAACCAGCCTTCTTGGGGGACTTGAATGAGTTTGTGATGTTGTAAAGATGCAATATTCTAGAAATCACAGACTTGGAACAACCAACTTCTCTTGCTATGGCTGTCACCCCTTTGGCCTTCATCTGGACAACCTGCTGCCGGAGGGTTTCAGTCACTTTGGAATGGCCCACCATCTTGCAAAATCAATGAAAACTGGAAAGTTAGGCTGCCAGTTAAAAAGGGTTTGTCAGATAATTAAGGAAATTAGCACCAGGTACCAGATTAACAACAATAACTTGCAGGTATCTGAAAGTGTTCTCTAAATTTGATCAGTGTTCTTTTTCAGTTATCTCATTTAAGCTTTTTATACTGTGCTTTATATACAGCTCATGAAATCATCTTAAAATATTGCTCTTTTAATTCTGTTAGGATCGATTTACCTAGGACTACACAGTGACCTTGAAATTGTGTGTTGTTCTCAATTTTTGATCTGCAGTGTATGTCAGGAGTCTTTCAGATTAAAAAAAAAACAAAACAATTTGTAAAATAGATTTTTTCAAGTGTCAGATGGTCAGATGGAGGGATTTGTTTTGAACAGACAGCTTTCTGTTCATTTTCTGTAGATGTGAACTGGGGTTCATCAACACAGGCTGTGACCTTTGTGAATGCTGTGAA
This sequence comes from Electrophorus electricus, assembly GCF_041902795.1. Taxonomy (NCBI): domain Eukaryota; kingdom Metazoa; phylum Chordata; class Actinopteri; order Gymnotiformes; family Gymnotidae; genus Electrophorus; species Electrophorus electricus. Next base: position 182,183 of record NW_027658704.1, on the reverse strand, counting down.
CAATGCTCTAACTTTATCAGGAGTGGATGATCACGTCAAAAACTTCAGGTACCACTTACTTCATAAGCCTAATAAATACATTTACCCAAATTAAAACAAATATTTTAGACTTTTGTTTTGTCTGAAATACAAACACTTGAGATTTCTCATCGTAGCTGCAGAGACCTCAAGTTTATTTTTATTTCATCTCCACAATGAACTGAATAAAAGTCATGAAATCACAAATCGTGCACAGAATTTTATTTATTTGTGCACTTATTTTTTGTATTTTCAGTTCTCAAATGTTTATTAATTTTATCACATTATACAACAGATGATACATACTTAGAGGAGCATCCTTTATTATGGACTCTTCTTTTACTTATTTGTTCAGCATCAATTCAGAAACCAGGAGAAATGCACATATAGACATAAAAAATGTGCACACAACATGATTTTGTGACCTCTATTTACACACACATCTTGTGGCCACATTAAACTAATTTGTATGCTCCTTGACACAGAATGTGTTGATAATCACTTGAAAATGTGGCTCCAGTTCATCATAAAACAGTTCATCATAAAAGATAAAATCAGTAAAAATCACTTAAAAACCCATCTAAAGTGATCTTCCCTAAACAAAAGGTTTACAACTTTTAAATATAGTAAACAAAATATATTTCTAGATTATCCAAAGTATTATTTTTTGATGTAAGCGTGGTCAGATTTAGACTATGTTGGTGTGTAAGGTGAGCATATGGTGATGTTTATGTAATGTAAGTTGTTCTTCTCTTCATCAGGCCTCAGTGCATTGTATTGACTGGTACTCCTAAAACACGACCAGCCCTGCTGGATTTGGCTCACTCCATCACTAAGAACTATGGCCTCTGCATCACATGCGATGTATTTGTGGTGAGAAAAGATTAGCTTTCATGTCATATATGTACATGAAGAAGATAAATGTAATACCTGCTACATATGTTACAGTCTTCTCCCCACATGGCAGTGACAATGTTTTGGTGCACCAGGGTCCCCGCCTAGAGCAGCAGCAAGCACTCACTGCTGCCATGGAGCAGAATCAAATGTGGTTGAATCAGCAGAAGAGGAAAGCGTTCTATGCTGCCGTAGCTTCCGACAACTTCCGTGAGGGTGCAGAGAGCCTTCTGCAGGTTAGACCAATTGCACTGTCAAATATATCAAATATGTGAAATATATAGTATAGATGACTTACCCCAGGATTATGTATGGTACTGCAGATAACATAGACTTAACACAAGATACCATACCCTCCCGAAAACCCTTGTACTAATATTAGGACTGAGAATTTTAAATGTTATGTTAAAATGAACACCCTGTACTTGTATGAGAACCTCACATTTTGTTAGAAAACTTTGCTTAGTTTCCATACTTAATAGATGCTATTAACTGCTACTTATGGATGGCAAGACAAATTTTAAAATGACTACAATAAATACAACACAGTTACTGTACAGAGTAATAAACTACTACAGTTCAGACAGGTGCTACTGCACAACATTATATTGTGTGGCATATCAGGCAGTCTCTACAGCAGAATACTGTGTTGAATAGATCTGCATCATTGATTAGACTGTACTGCATAGTGCTCTGCTATACACCACACATTAAACACATATCCAACTGAAGAAAATTATACTGCACTATAGATCAGACAGACTGTACTGCAGAACATTAAAAGTGCTCTGCCTCAGTAAAGCTGATGTCAAGTGATTATTTCTCCTGAGTACTGCTATCCATGCTACCCATGATAGTCACACATGAGTCAAGTTGCCAAAACATAGCTCCACTGACAAAAATCATAAAAAGTTAATTGAACCTCCCAGTGGAACACAGTGTTCATTCAGCTTGTGTGACTTTGTTATGTGTTATATATTATACATGCATAAAACTGTAGAGCAGCACAGATTACAACCACTGGTGCTATCACCAGAGATACCACTGCATCAGGACTTCAGACTGAAGCGAGATTAGGAGCTGCAACTGGCTGATGGCCTGAGCAATAAAGCAGATAGAGAATGTAAACTGCAATCAGGCAAAAAAACACATCCCCATTCCTGCTGCAGGCTTCAGGTCTGGGCCGACTCCGACCCAACACGGTGATACTGGGGTTTAAGAGAGACTGGAAGACTGTTTACACAGCGAATGTGCAGGAATACGTAGGCGTGCTGCAGTATGTTACACACACACTTACACACATGCAGATCTTTTGTACCTTGTGTACAATCTATGACAGCATTGCCTAATAATAATGACTCATCTTTATCTCCTGTCACTAGTGATGCTTTTGATTTTGAGTATGGTATAGTGATGCTGAGGATCAGTCAGGGACTAGACATCTCTCACATCCTCGAAGCAGAAGGTACACAAGAACAGCAACAAGCAATAAACAATACCACGGATGCCTAAACAAACAAACACACATGGGGACACAGAATACATGTTAAAGTAAATGTAACATACCCTTACAAATCAGTTTATTAGAAAGCACTATTAATATAATAAGAGCCTCACTGACCTGGAAAGTGAGTTTTTTGTGCTCCAGCACAGATCCTGTCAGCACATCAAATCTCTCATGAGTCAATCAGTGTTGGAGCAGAAGAAAACTTTTGAAAGTTATAAATTTTCACTGTCAAAGTGCTTTAAAACTTGTTTGTGGACATTTGCTCATCAGAGGAGATGGAGAGGATGCTTGTGGAGCAGCAGGCATTGGAGAACGAGATAGAGGAAAATGGCTTCCAGGAGGGAAGAAAATACTTTTTTAAAAGATCCAGAAAATTATCACAAAAAACACACGCCACTAAAGGTACTGCTTGAATACAACAAATTATGGCACTGTGTTGTTTTTGCCTGTTAATTTTGTGTGTGTGTGTGTGTGTGTGTGTGTGTGTATGCCTGTTTATGGCTCTGTTCACAATAAAATGATCAGATAATGACCTTTGAGTGCAAGAATTAAATGTCCCAAGATGATTTTAACTGAACACCTGGGTTGGACTTACAGCTATAGGCTCTATTTTTGTGGACACGGCAGAAATAAGGCATGTGTGGGCATGGCAGAAATGTTGTTTGCTATTTCCATGACAAGCAGCAGAGGTACTAACAGTGCAGTAACTGCACAAAAGAGTGCAGGTACAAAAATACATTTTAAATGTCACACACCCTATTATGTCACTCCACCCTCTTTGTTGCAAGTACATTTATTTATGTTCACCATATTAAGAAATGGCAAAAATATGAGTGTGGCATGGAAAATTAGCAAAATGTGGTGTTAACACCCTGGTGCAGCAACAAAATTAGAGTATATTTATTTCTCTCTATCTATCTATCTTCAGTTGCTTGTGTAAAAGGTAATGTGATTTTAGACTAGATAAAATATTCATCATTTGTGTTATGACTAAGGGGGTGGGAATGTCTATTTGCATAAGTGTCAAAGGACAAAAATGTCAGTAAAAGGTTCCTCTACAAAACCAACTGTGCTGCTCTAATCTAATAATACACACTAATTATCATCGACAGATGGGGAGAAACCATCAGACGTATTGTGTGTTGCTAAGAACACCATAATGTGTCTTACCTTTATTTCTTATATTTTTCTGCCTGGGTTTCTCTCACTCTCCCCTAAGTCACCATGGAAGTGCCTCACTCTTCTGATGTGGCTAAGATTAACCAACGCTTGGTGGAGGCCAGCTCACAGTTTAAGAGGAAGCAGGGCAAAGGCACCATCGATGTGTGGTGGCTGTACGACGATGGAGGTATGAGGGGAAAATATTTTAAGTCTTATAAGCAACTGTGTCTTGAGCTAACAAAGTGGCTATTCCCCATTTTGCTTATGGAACTACAGTCATTTTTTAGTTATAATACACAGTAGAGAAAGATGAACATTTTCTGTCTAAGTTCTTTTGAATTTGTGTTATCCTTGATATGTTACTTAGAATTCTTATTATAAGCAAGATTATATAATACTATATAATACTACATATTATATTCATATTAAAACAAGACCACTAGTAAAATCTGATTTAATGGCACTGCCATTCACTGTACAGCATTTCTTATGTAAGTGTCAACAGTAGAACATCTTAAATGTTTGGTAATCTAAAGCATAGAATTTGAGTTGTCTTGTGTGTCTTACTCCTGTGGAAAATGTCTTGGATCCTAGAGGCCTTGCAAGTTAACTGAGGTGTGCTGTGCCAAAGTATTATTACACTCATTTTGCAATCTCTTGTTCATGTGCATTTCAGTAATCGGGAGATACTGTCCGGACAGAGATACTATCCGGACTCTGTCCGGACAGCAGAGTCCCTTGCAGTCTTCAAACACAGACTGAAGACCCATCTATTTGTGGAATATGTAAATGACCATTGACCACACTCCTATGTTGACTAACTGGAACTCTAGTACCTAATGTAGGGTATTGTTTATTGCAGTGAGATAGAGCTTATGTATTTTGCCCTATATTTTCAACAGCGTTCTAGTTCATTAGTATCTTGAACTCTAATCTACAGTACTGGCTAGGATGTATTCTATGAGTGTAACGTGGGGAGGCTTGGCAAAATGCATAGACGAGCCGTGTGACACAAAACAATGTTTATTTATACACAAAAAAGACAACATAGCACTCAGGCTATCACAAGATCAAACACTGACAATATTCACATTTAAACAAAAGACTTATATACCCACACACTAACAACACACAACGAGGAGCATGTGTGAAACACAGGGAGCGTGTGGCAATACGGACGAACGAACACACACACACACACACACACACACACACGCACACACACACACGCACATGGGGAGACATTTGGGAAGAGGGGTCGTACCGTGACAGAGCTTCTCCCCAATGGCGCGACTCCTGGCACGCCAGCCTATCAGGCTATGGCCAAATGGCGAGGCCAGAGGACTGAGCGACCCAACACGGACCAGCACGAGTTGGACAGAGGGGAGGAAGACAGGGACCAGGATGACAACAGACACAGGGATGGACACACTGACGGCTACAGGCACAGACACATAGGGAGATAAAGTGACAGACACATTAAGTGTGACTGGGACAGCTACATGAATAAAATTAAACAAAGGGTTGTCAACAAGTCCAGGGAAGCTGGCAGGAGCCCCAGCCTGTCCCCCTGTCGCCGGCTGGGTTGAAGTTCGACTATGCTGTGGGGGATTGCTCTTCACCATGTTGGGTGGCAGCGGCTTCTCTGGCTTTGAGGCAGACGCTTCAGAAAGCGCACCAGCTGTTTTGCCTGTCTCTGGGGTGGGCACTGGTGACGCCTCCTTTAGGCTTGCGTGTAGGCACGCGAGCCCTGGGGCTGTGTGCCTTAGGTGAGGGAGTGTCCTCAAATGATGGCACCACCTCTCTGCAAGTCACGCGGGGCAATTTGCTGAATCTATTGCACCGTGCCTTGGGTGGAGCCTTGGGTGCCGGAGGCTCGTCGCTCTTGGAATCTGCCGACCACATGTCCATCACAGAAGGGGTATCCTCATGGAGGGCCTCCTCTACCTCCATAACGGGATCCTCCAAATGGTTGACCTCTGAGTCTGACCAGAGGCTGACGTCCTGATACTCCTCACTCTGCTCATACCCCCCGTAGTCTTCCCAGTAGTCCCAATATGGATAGGAGGACCCCATAGAGTCCGACCCTGGAAACCGGTTGCCATCGTAACAGTTCCGGTAGTCCATTGTGGGTCTGTAGGACTCCACCGAGTCTGACCCTGTGCTACTCTCAGGGCCCCTCCAAAGGTTTCCAGGAGCACTCTCCCCTGTGGAGAGTGCCCAAGACTATGGGGGGTTTCCCTGTAAGGGCTGGGGGGGAACGGTTACGCGCTTTCTTGCCCTTCTTTTTGCTCATCTTTCCTGGCATCCTTTGGCCATCAGTGTTTCTGTAATGCGAGGAGGCTTGGCAGGATGCACAGACGAGCCGTGTGACACAAAACAACATTTATTTATACACACGAAAGAGAACATAATGCTTAGGCTATCACAAGATTAAACACTGATGATATTCATATTTAAACAAGACTCATACACTAACAACACAACGAGGAGCAGGTGTGAAACACAGGGAGGGCGTGGCCATACGGATGAAAGAACCTCACACACACACACAAACACACACAGGGAGATGTTTGGAAGGAGTAAATGACAAAGCACTTATCCAGAGCGACTGCCAAATGCTGTAAATGTAAATGTAAAATGTACTCATTTATAGAAAATAAGATAATTATAACAGATTTTTCCCAGAACTCCAGTATCATTTTATGTTAAATGTGGCTGATCTTTTATGTTGATAGTATTGCCACACAGACTGGATCTCATAAGGCTTGTTTGACTTAATGTGGCACTATGCAGACAGATTGATGCCAGGCTTGGTACAGTGCATGCTGATTAGTTTTTAACCAGATTTGCATCGGCATCACTAATGTGTCACAATGGCATATGCCATTAACCATTTATTATTATTAGGAGTTTAATCATCTATAGAGTATTCTATAGTGTATTCCATAGTGTATCATCTATAGTGTAATACAAACATATGTTCGCACTTTGTGACATTCCGTGATCATGCTTTGACCACTATCATGATGAAGTAGGATGCCTGATATTAAACAGTAGGCTAACCGACTTATAATATCAAATCATATTAACATTTCCTTTTTTTATTTAGCTTTAGTTCAACACTGCTTATTCATAAAATAACACAGTGGGTGGCTATTATCAAAGTAAATGTTATCATGGTCAAAATGGGAAAAAAAAAAGTGCCCTTATATTCGTCAATAAAATTAAAGATTTATGAGAAACTTTTAAAATATAACTTAACAGACATACCACCCTGTAAAACCTCGTTTCAGGGAGTTCAGCAATTCAGCAACCCCTCCAACAACCCCTCTCCCTCACAAGAAGTTACATACATGTAGTAGAATTTACTTGAAGCTACCAGAAATGTCACTATTAGAAGGCTTTAGGTAAGTAAATGCCAATAGTATCCAGCATAAATGAACACTTCAACACTTCTGAGCTTTTGAATAAGCTCAAAAATGCCTTTTTCACAGGTTATAACAGAATATTTAATAACATTGCAATTCTCACAGCATTAAAATAACTTGATTTATTTCTACTGGTCATTTTTAGTAAGTAAAATGTGCCAGAATCTTTACAGACATGGGAGCAAGCAGTCCATAATAGGTTGGGGGTGTCTTGGAGCCTGGTACATGGGGGCACCTTCCTCTAGTCCAGCAAGGTCAGGCTTATTGATGGAGGCCCAGCATTAATATATTGACTCTATGTGATACCAGCCCATATATACAGCCACCTTTTGCTAACGAGATGGACAGAGTTAGTAGTATGGGTTGATTATTCCCTCGGAAATACTGATGGGGAAAGGATTCACAATGCTTTGACTGACAAGAGCTTAATGAAGTTACCATTCTCTCTGTGCACCTGTGATGTTATGTCTTCAGCACATTCCATTGCAAGTGGCTCTTTGTATGTGTTTGTCTACAACTTTCAATTTATCTCTACGGAAGATTAAATTCTGTCTCAGAACAGCATTCTTTTAATGACGACAACAACAACAACAACAATAATACATTAGACATATATGGCACTTTTCAGTAACCCAAATACACAAAATGTATTTGTGCCACAATAGGTTCCACTACACGCTTGGAGAGGGAGGGATGGAGGGAGTATTCAGTTGGCTGCAATTTGCAACCTCACCATTAGATGCCACTAATCTTACACACTGCCCTTTTTAGTATAACAACAATTGTTACAATTTCCCAATATTGTGAATTATATTTGTATCTTACTAGCTATGTCATGTGAATGAACTTTCTATTATAGTTATAATGGTTATAAACAACATAAATGTAAAAATAATTTATATGATGGTAAATGACATCTGGACAGAAGCAGTAACTGTGGAGGCACATTGATGAGGACATGGGGCTCACGAATGGGGGTGTAGAAGGGATGGTGTGATCCGTGGGGATGGTGTTAGGGAATATAGGGTCAGAACTGCATATCTGTGAAGCTCTCTTCTTTTAACTTACATTATGTGGCATTTATGTTAGTAGTCAAAGTCATGACATTGAATCAGTGAGACTGGACGAGTGCAAGGATATAAAAATGCTAATGAGATAGGATTTCAGCCTGACTCTTTTTCCTTTGTTAACATCAGTGCCAAAACATGATACCAATGATGTGTGCAATAAGCATAACTAAATCAACACACTTAGTGTCTGAAAATAATTACTTAATCATGGTACACAAATCTTTAGTACTAACATTGGAATATCTTCTTTGCTGGTCTACCTGTCATCTTGGGATGATGAATGATAGATGACATGCATCTATCTATATTTTGTGGGGTTTTTATTTTTTATTTATTTGTGTTTGTTTTTTAACTGCTGAACTCTTGTTTAGGTTGCCACATCTGTGTTCAGGTAAGTGCACAAGCATAGTCTGCTGAACCGAGCAACCCAAGCAAGCCGTGCATTGTCCTATCGCTATCTCTTTCTCTGTTACATTAGTATGATGCATTTTATTTTTATTTCTAATGTATTTTATTTTTATTTTTAATATATTTGATTTTTATTCCTTTATGTGGTAGTGTCAACTATCCTTATGTAATAATTTATGTTCTGCTTTGTAATCTCTGTTGTAATGAGGGAATCTCTGTGCCATCTGCAGGTTTGACTCTGCTCCTGCCATACATTCTGACCACAAGAAAGAAGTGGAGGGAGTGTAAACTGCGTATATTTATAGCAGGGCAGCCTGGCCACTTAGAACAGGACAAAGAGGAGTATGTGAACCCAGACTCATATCAAAATCAAAATCAAAATCAAAATCAATTTATATAGCGCTTTTTACAACAGATGTTGTCACATCAACTCTGATGAAAAATCAACAGTAGCCTTGTATATACCACAAATACATTTTAATGCTTTAATACTTTAAACTTTAACCTGAACAGAGACACAAAACTGACAGCAGCCCCTACTAATACCTACAAAAAGTAATTTGCTAAAACAGCAACGTTAATAAAAGTTAATTTAATTGTACTTATTATTGTGTTTTATTGTCTTAGGTGCAGACATGGGTGTCTGATCCTCTGTATTTATATGTTTCAGAATGCAGTCTCTGCTGAAGAAATTCAGAATAAAATGTACTGACATCACTGTCATTGCAGACTTCAACATTCGACCATCGTCAGAAAAGTAATCAGCTAACAAAGATGCATGCATATGATAAGAGGCCAGTATGGATGTAACTATCTGCCCTCTATTTTTTCCACATCTCATCTACTGTGTGTGTACTTTCACAGCTGGAAGCTGTTTGAGGACATGATTGAGCCATACCGTCTGCATGAGGGTTCCAAGGACACAGCACAAGCAGAGGCTCTAAGGAAAGAGCACCCCTGGAAGATCACAGATGCGGAACTGGATCGTTTTGAGGACAAGGTAAAATAAATGATTAATGAATGAATAAATCAGTCAACCAATGGTATAGATGCACGCACAGATAAATGAACGAATGACTGAGAAAATGGTTGGATTAATTGATGCATGAATGCATAAATAAATGAACGAAAGAACAAAATGTGTACTGTACACTCCTATACTGTGTATACTGTATTCAAGATGACATGAGCTGCATTATCTTACTGCAGACGAGCCTCCAGTTACGACTGAATGAGCTGCTGCAGGAGAGTTCTAGAGCAGCTAAACTCATCATAGTGTGAGTGAAAGCACCATCCTTACCCATCTTATTCGCTTCATACATTGGTCATATTGACCCAACACCTGTCTCACCATACAGTGTCTACACACTCTTACTCTTGTTTCACTGTCATCTGAGTCATACCTGCACACATACATACCAAATACTCTACAGGGATGGCCCAGTCATCTGGCTATCCCTGCAGGTGTCATTAGGGCTGGCCCAGTTCCTGAATAGCTCTACTGATGTTTGGTATAGTAGGTCAAGCAAGTTGCTAGCAACAAGGTCATGGTTTAATTCTCAGAGAGCGCACACACTGCCATAATCATAAATAAAGTTGTTCTGGATAAGAGCATCTGCCAAATGCTGTAAATATAGAAGTGTACCATGACTGCACAAGGTCTAACATCATGGTCTCTGGTAATAACTTTTAAACTGTGGTTATGGCGGGCATATGGATTGTAGTGTACACTCCAGAGGATTATGCAGTTTTTGTGTGCTTTGCAGGAGTATGCCAATTGCCCGGAAGGGCTCTGTTTCAGACCACCTGTATATGGCCTGGCTGGAGGCCCTCACCAAAAATGTCCCTCCCACTCTGCTGGTCCGTGGGAACCACAAGAGTGTGCTGACCTTCTACTCCTAATCCTGCTCTGGCGCTATACTCATCCACACACAACAAATTGACACTAACCAATCTAAACCTGAGAACACAGTGTGTAATGTTCATTGATAACGGTCTGCTACCTAATCCCAGTAAGACTGTTACTTCATCTGGATTATATAAAATGTAAGACTTGGCAAGGGCACTGTCACATAAATTATGTAGAATATGGGGGAATCTGGGGAGAAAGCCATTTAAAAGCAAAGGAATTATAGAGTGACTCATATTTGGTATTATATGCTTTTTGAAAAATAATGTTAACTGCATGTATCTGAAGTGCTCAATTTGTCATCAGATCTGTCAACACAATGTAGCTAGTAAAATACAGTTGAATCATAACATTCATTCCATGGAGTTCTAAAGTTCCAAGATCATTATTTCTCATTTCATTAATTCATTGCTTCCATAGCAACAACTGGCAATGCAAACAGATGTCATTATTACAATGTACATTAGTATTAAAATGCCTTGCCACTGAAAATTACAAATATTTAATTTTGATTGTCCATACGAGTTTAATGAAACAGGAATTTTTTTCCCCCATCCATCTGTCTTGCAGGAGATACAATAGAACTCATATAGAGAGATCTTTATATACACACACACACAAACACACACACACAATGTTTTAATGAAACAATGATTGAACTCATTTCTATGGGCCATTATATTTATAGTGAATATGCTGTTATTTTGGTGTAATTAACAAAATAAAAATGTAAATACGACTAACAGTATTAATATATGGATTTTTATGCAGATTCTTTGATTACTTTTGTTGTTAAACTCATGTACTCCACAGCTATAAACAGTAGAGGAAATAAATAGAAATGTAACCAGTGGTAATGTTATTGCTGTTTGTTAAAGGTACAGAACAAGGACAGGATTGTGAAATTAGCTCGATTGTGAAGAGCAGCAATACTGAACATGAAGTTAAGGCAAAGTTAAGTAGCAGGAATTTGCCATAATAGTCTTTTTTTCATGTGACTATTCAGGTTTTTTCAGGTCTGAATCTGGTCTTCAGAAGTTTTGGAAGTCCTGTAGTTAAAGGATATGTTAGAGTTAAATGATGTTTATTTAATGATTATTTAGTGAATTAACATAATTTGTTGATTGAATAAATAATAATAATAAAGATGAATAATATATAATAAATAAACAATACTCTAAACAAATAATAGTTTAATAATTTGAAAATAATAATTTGCTGCAATAATTTGTTCTGCAAACAATCATTTGTCAAATTTCAAAAATCAATAATCAAATAAGCATTTATGACTATTCCAGTTTTCCACAATAATTAGCATGAAAAATAGAAGTGCATTTCAAATATGAGCTATCAGAAAATAAAACAAAATGGCTGATACTTTACACCTAACAGTTAGTAGGGTGCTACTTCAGATACAACTTTAGACTCTAAGCAAGAACACCTCTATTCTGAGGTGTGTCAACCAATACTGACCAGAAATGACTTTGCTTGAGCTACCGAAGTTGTCAGCTAACAAAGGTGTCTACGTGCAATATTACAATGTCAAAAGTTTGACTAAAAAATGAAACTTGTAGACATAAGAGATAATCCTAGTGAAATTCATAGGAAAAGTTCAAATTTGATACAGATTTCATTGCAACATTTGTTCAGATGAATTCTGTTCCCACGTCTCCTCTGGCACTGTACATGTGCGAAATCTTTTTACTTTTTTACTCAAGGAGTTGTTGGTTCATTATGTTATTACTACTTCTTTGTATTTAAAACAATTTATATTTGTCTTTCTTGTTCTGACTATCTATTGTTGGTTTATGTTTTTTTTTCTTCAATACAGTAGTTTGTATGTAGAACACATAATGCTGAACACAAAACAGTAATTAACATTGTACATTTAAAAACTACTTAAGACTATTGATTCTTTCCATGTGATTTTCAGTAGGCCTCGGGTTGGTGAGGTCAGTGTATGAAAATTATTATTAATATTGAGGGTAACTATTTGAATACATTGGGACCACTTGAAATCTTATTGAGATTGGAAAAAAATACTTACATATGAATTAGTGGTCACAGCCTGTCAAGTAACATGACTGTAAAGCTGAGTCTGAAGAACACCTGGGAGTTGTATGTGAAGATGTAGCCTACATTGTAACACTGAAAAAGACAGAAGTGGACTTAAAAGTGTTTGTGTGATTTAGACTGATGTTACATACTGACTTTGTTCATCTGAATAATTACCTTACTTTGTTTTAATCAAAATATTTATTTTAGTTGAATAAAACCAGTTAAAATGCTAGCCACCGCATGAAGAATTTCTTTAATTGTTTTTACACTGTGCACTTAATTTGTGCATGTTTTTGCCTTTTCCTAAGCCACCGATTTCCAGTTCTGGTCCTGGAATACACCATGGGCCTGAATACACTTTGCCCTGAACATTTCAATCTTTTTTCTTGTTCTATCACACCTTTCCAAATGACTTGTGAAACCTAAACTGTGCAGGGATGGCTATCTAGCACAGTGGTTAAGGGGCTGGTTCAAGCCCCACAACTACCAAGCTGCTACTCTTGGGCCCCTGAGCAAGGCCCTTAACTCTCAAGTTGTACTCACTCATAATTGTAGGTCACTCTGGAGAAAAGTGTCAGGTAAATGTCTTGTGTGGTAGATGTTTCTGATAAAAAGGTCAAAGAATGCAGGTACAAGGTATGTGGATCTAATAAAGTACACACCATAACAGAATTAACATGTACTCAGATATACCCATATAAATATAGAATTCACAAAGCACAAATGTTACTGAAATGAACCAAGAATTATAATAATTTTATTTTTAACTTTTTGAATCCATATGTATTATAGCAAGATCTATTTAACTTAAGTGGGCTTGTGTGCTAAAAAATAGATTATGCTACATGAACACAATTGCTTTCTTTAAGTTTTATTTTCATAGAGCTAACATAGGGAGTCCAAGAATACATGAGCACCCACAAACAAAAGCACATGAAGGCAAACAGGGGAAGCAGGCTCTAACAAAGAGGCTAGGTATTACATAAACAGACTTAGATAAACAAACAATGGTTCCACTTACATATAGAAACTAGACTTCCAATGAACAGGTAAGGGCTTTCATAAACATACATACAATGAACAGCCAAGACACTGGGAACAAGACAGGGTGAAAGGCTAGAAATGAGGAACAGGTGAAAGTAATAACAGGTGTGGAAAACCAAATGAGGAGTGGAGAAAATGAAACTAAGGAATGCAACCAAAATACACAAGACAGGGAAAATGTGGAACATGGAAGCTAGGAGGGACCAACTGTGACATTAACACATTGTAGCCTATATTTAATAAGCGATGATAAGTTTAGTATTTCACAATTTGCTCTTTGGAACATATAGTAAATAAAACAGAAATAATGTCAATGCAACTGGAGAACATGCACACAAAAAAAGAAATAAATAAACTGTTAAAAATAAGAGAACGACATCTTTTCTCCTTTTTACTATTTCTTAAAATAACAAGAACATTTTTAAAAAGTACAATAAAACGCCTAAACGGATATGCAAAAAAACCTTAGCAGATGCTTCTTTCAGTGACACTTGTTTCCACATTCCTTGGTAGCGCAAAAACGTCCCACCTGCTGGTCTCCACCCACTTGTGGTGAGATTCTTTCCTACTTGTTGGTTTCCCCCGACTTGTGGTGTGAGTCCTCCCACTTGCTGGTCTGATGTGCAGAGATACATATTTGGGCTTAATCGGTGTATGTGGGTTAAAGGTTGGCTTTTTGCTTCCTTTTAGATTACATTCGATTCTTTATTGTCATTGTACTATATATACAAAGAAATCAAGGTACTCTACTTGGCAGAGCTCTTATAGTAAAATGATAAAACACTACAGAATATAGAACTAAAACTTTTTTTCCTTTTGCCTTCAGAACTTCCTTAATTATTTGTGGCACAGATTCAACAAGGTGCTGCAGTGCTGCAAACATTCCTCTGAAATTCTGGTCCATATTGGTAAGACAGCATCACAGAGTTGCATATCTATTGGCTGCACATCCATGATGCAAATCTCCCATTCCACCACATCCCAAAGGTGCTCTATTGGATTGGGATCTAGTGACTAAGTCTATTTGAATACAGTGAACTCATTTTGATGTTCAAGAAACCTGTTTGAGATGATTTGGGCTTCTTTATCCTGCTGTAAGTAGCCATCAGAAGATGGGTACACTGTGATCATAAAAGGATTGACATGGTCAACAGCAATACTCGGGTAGGCTGTGGTGTTTAAATGTTGCTAAAATGATATTAAAAGGGTGCCCAAACTGCCAAGAAAATATCTACCACATTATTACATCATCATGACCAGCCTGAACCCTTGATACAATGCAGGATGGATCAATGCTTTCATGCTGCTTACCCCAAATTCTGACCATCTGAATGTCGCAGTAGGAATCAAAACTGATCAGACCGGGCAACGTTTTTCCAGACTTCTGTTGTCCAATTTTGTTGCACCTGTGTGAATTATAGCCTCAGTTGCCTGTTCTTAGCTGGCAATCGGTGTGGTCTTCTAACACTGTAGCCCATCTGCTTCAAGGTTCGATGTGTTGTGTATTCAGAGATGCTCTTCTGCATGTCTCAGTTAAATTGAGTTACCGTTGCCTTCCTATCAGCTCGCACCAGTTTGGTCATTTTCCTCTGGCCTCTGGCACCAACCAGGCATTTTCGTCCAGAGAACTGCCCTCCACTATCCACTATCACTATTTTCTCTTTTACAGACCATGCGCTGTAAACCCTAGAGATGGTTGTGCGTGAAAATCCCAGTAGAGCCGCAGTTTCTGAAATACTCAGACCAGCCTTTATAGCACCAACAAACATGCCATGTTCAAAGTCACTTAAATCACTTTTCTTCCTCATTCTGATGCTCAGTTTGAACTTCAGCAGGTCACCTAAATGCATTGTTGTTTCCAGGTAATTGGCTGATTAGATATTTGTGTTAAGCAACAGGTGTTCATAATAAAGTGGCCAGTGATATATCACAACTCAGAAGGTCAAAAGATTTTTTACAATTAATATTGCACATATATTTACAGAATAAGTATTTTACAGAATGGCACAATATGGCAGTTATTTCACAGGATATAGGGTAGCTACTGCAAAATGACTATTGCACATAGACAGTTATTGCACAGTACAAGGGTAATTCCTTTAGTGCAGAGGTTAGTACAGTGTCTAGAGTTCAGTTCTTTTAGTGCCAAGTTCAGTGTGGTGATAACCTTGTGGTAGTAACGGTTCACTATTCGTGTAGTGCATGCTTTGATGGACTTGTATTTTTTATCAATTTCCTGAGGGAAGAAAATATCTGTAATTATCTTCCAGGGCATGCAGATGTGTTGGAGATCTTCAATAGCAGCTGTGGTGAGAGGTTGGCTTTCCTAAGTGTTCTTACAAAGTAAAGCCACTGCTATGCCTTCTTTGTCAGAGAGTTTATGTTGGCTGACCATGTGAGATCTTCAGAAAAGTGCATGCTAAAGAACCTGAAGCTGGAGACTTTTGCTAGTGGATACGCTGATGCCACCATCTCAGAAAGAACTCACCTAGCATAGACCCACTGGAGTAACTGAGGCTCTACATCTTTACTAGATACTTGGACTAAAAATAACATCATAAAAATATGGACTGGTACTAGCTGGCCTGGCCAATGGTGGATAAGTTCCCTCTTGGTCTTGGTCCTGGTCCTCCCAAGGACTCTTCCTAAATCCCACCTTTTTTTCTTGCTCATTTAGGGATCTATACCCATACATTTTTAAAACTGTGTTGTGATGATGTGTGTTGTAAAAAGCACCACATAAATAAATTTGACTTCTCCCTTCATTTATGTACAGCGGAAGAGTGGACATCCTGTCTCTTCCTAAAGTCAATGATGAGCTCTGTTGTTGTTTTTTTTGGTGTTGAATGGCAAGTTATTATCTGAGCAGCAAATTGTTAGCTGCTGCACCTCCTCCCAGTAAGCTCACTCATCACCCTCAGTGATCAGGCCTATAATTGTCATGTCATCTGCAAATTTCATAATTGTATTTTGTATTGTGGATTGATATACAGTCTTATGTTTACAGGGAGTACAGTCTTGTGGAGCCCCTGTACTGAATATCGAGGTGGAGGAGTGATGGGGCCACATCAAGACTGACTATGGCCAGTCTGTTAGAAAGAGACAGATGTTGTGTTTGAGGCCTAGGTTGGACAGCTTAGAGACCAACCTGCTGAGCATGATGCTGTTAAATATGGAGCTGTAACCAACAAACAACAGCTGTGCGTATGCTCCCCGTTGTTCTAGATGGAGCAGTACAGTAGGTAGAGCAGTGGCAATGGCATGATCTATTTGCCCTGTAGACATAGTGATGTGGATCCAGAGTTGGTGGAAGTGCAGACTTGGTGCATTTGAAGACCAGTCTCTTTGGCCACTTTATAATTATTGGTATAAATATGACTAGCCTATAGTCAATGGGGCAAGTTATGGCTGTCTACTTAGGGACTGGCACAATTTCAGATGATTTTAGGCAAGTAGAGACAGTGCACTGTGCTAGAGGTAGACTGAAGATCTTAGTAAGCACTCTGGCTAAATCAGTGGCACAGTCTCTCAGAACCCATCCTGAAATTTCATCCAGTTCTGCCATTTTATCTATGTTGATACTACAGAGTGTGTGTGTAACCTGTTATTTGTATGGTGAGTAAATCTGGCTGCTGAAGGCTGGAGTTGTGTGAATTATAGTCTGTGCTCTCTTCACCTTATTGTGACCAAAGAAGTGACCGAGCTGTTCTGTCAGCTCGGCACTACTACTTATAGTCATGCTGGTGTTGCCCTTCTAATTTGTGATGTGCTGTATACCTTGTCAGACATGCTGTGAGTCTGAGTTATTAAAGTGGTTCTTCATTCTGTTTGTAAGCTACTTTGCCATCTCTGATGCCATTCTTCAGTTTGGACCTAGTTGCACTGTATAGCTCCATGTTGCTGCACCGGAAAGCCACGTTGCAGACTTTTAACAGGAGTTGGATTTAATCATCCATGGTTTGTTATTTGGAAAAACATGGCTACATTTTGTAACTGTGATGTTGTCTACACAATGTTTTTATATACAACAGAACAGTTGAAGTGTAGGTGTTTATGTCCTCATCCACAAATAAATCCAATCAGTGTAGCTAAAACAGTCTTGTAGCTGTTCAGATGACTCCACAGACAAGTATTCTCGCTAAGCTAAATTTATTTTGTGTGTAAATCAGCTTGCAATTAAACACATATGGTAATGCTTTGCTTACAAGGTATTATTGGCAGCGGTTTTAATGTTCAGTGAGAAGCTTTTCCTCCAGTTTCAGTGTCTGTGTATCTGAACAGCTATATTTAATGTCTCAGTTCTGATTTTAAATTGGGCTACCTTTAAATAGTGACTGTATAAATGCCTAGTTCCTTAAAGACATGCACTGTTTGCATGTTAAAGTATTATTAGATTTCTTGATTGACAGATTGATTGGTGTATCGTGGAAGTCCCACAACCTTGGTAAAATTGTGTATAAGGACTTGAAACATTTGGAACTTCTGTTTCAGACACAAAAACTTGCTAGGTAGCTATATTAATAATTAATATTATTCTTATTAATATAATTAATAATACCGTAAGGAGTTAGCATCACTGTTTTATGCTAGTTACTGATCTCCGTTATTCCAGTTTAACTCTGAAGTTTGTTTAGAAAGTGATTTCCCTGTAATACATTGAAGCTGCCATGCATTTATACCCTACTGTTTTGCATTTAATGTGTCTCTGCTTTGCAATATCAATTAACAAGCTTCTATATACAACATCCTATACACTTGAACATAGAGGGAACAGGGATACCCAATACTACAGAAAATAGGGCCACCCTATGTATTAAAAATACCAAAATTTCATCCATACACATTTATAATAAGAATACAGTGGGGGGAAGGATTTAACCAGGTATCCCTGTTTCCTATTTGAGTGTGATAGGACGTTGTATATGGAAGCTTGTTTATTGAAATTGCTAAGCAGAGAAACATTACTATATCACACATTACTATTTCTACATAACAGCAGAAATCACGTTTCTACACTTGGTCTCAGTGCAAAACAAAGTGGGACAACGGAGAGGAGTAGCTAGCATAAAACGGAGATGAGGTTGTGGGACATCCTGTGTAAACTACTCGAATCAATAAATCTGCCAGTCAAGAAAAACTAATAATATATTAACATGTGAACAATATGTGTCTCAGAAGAACAACCAATAAAAAATGACCTCGGTCATTATACATGTAGGTTAGCTGTTAAGATACACAGAATCCGAAAGCACGATTGTCCGACTAATTAAGATCTCTGCTAGTAATACCTTCTATACAGTATGCGTTTAATCACAATCTGTTTTACACGGGAAGTAAACTGAGTTTAGTGGGAAGAACAGGGGGGAAAAAAGCTAACGTTTAACTCACATACACCTTCAAAGCCTGTCAGCAGAGCGTCTGACGCTGAGATTTCGCACATACACAGACGAAGGCATATGACGCTGCAATTTTGCACATGCGCAGTGCTAGAGTAAACAGGGACCCGAATTCACTGTAACACCTGATTTAGTCAACGTATAAAACTGGGAAATTACTAGGATTTCTACCCGTGTTGTCAAGCTCAATTAAAGCAATTAAAAGCTCAGTTTGGAAATTCGCATAAGTGACTTTACTCCATAGTAGCCTAGATTAGTTCGCGAGACGATGTTTTCAGTATGTTCCTGCTGGTGCGCATCATTTTTGACGGCTACAAAGAGGGGAAATCGTAACTTATACAGACTCGTGCAGAGTGTTGGTTCTATCTCGACAAGCGGTACCTTGCTGTTCAACTTTCTGTTGCTATTTAGTTTGCTATTGAATCCCAGGATTTGCCTCAAAACAAAATGACGTATTAGAGACATTTCATTGGTTCTCGAGAAGAGGCGGCATTTGAAATTCGTGTTGGCGCGAAAAAGGGAGTTGTTTTGGTTAAATTAGCTAGGTTAGTTAGTTACTAGCTGTCACTTATTTTTAGATTGAATTTTAAAGTTCATTCAAATTTTAACGTTCATTTACAGGCAGAATGCCCTGCTCAGAAATTATAGCAGTCTCTCCTATGAAGAGGACTAAAACTGAAGTGGGCACTAACGACAAAGTTGTACTAAAATTCGCCAAAATCTCAGAGCACGCCACCACTCCGACTAGAGGATCTGCAAAAGCCGCTGGATACGACCTATACAGGTAGGCAGGAGAGCTGTATAAAAAGTTAGAAACACGTAAAATACTGTTTAAAATTGCTAATCAATGAGCACCAGTTCGCCCACCCTACTAAAATTGATTTGTTTTCAGCGCCTATGATTATACTATTGGCCCTATGGATAAAGCCATTGTGCTGACCGATATCCAGATTGCTGTACCTACTGGATGCTATGGCCGAGTAGGTAAGTTAGCTAACCTAATGCTTCCCTGTCAGTAAATTCAATCGCCTTTGCGCCTTTGAAAGGCGCCATATACTTAGTTGAACTTAGTGTTTAGGCCCTTCTTAATATTACTAATCTATTACCATTGTTTGTTCTTACATTTTTTAAGCCCCACGCTCTGGTCTCGCAGCAAATCACTTCATCGATGTCGGTGGTAAGTAAGTTAGCGTTATGTTAACGTTTCTTTAGTTGAACTGTTGAATACTAATACTAAAGTATTAGTATTCAATTTGCAATTATGGATGGGTCGCATAGGTATAGCTAGGTGCTGAGAACTAGGATGTACATTTGCTAGGATGGCTAAGCTAACTAATAAAACTACGATGGCTGGCTAATACCCTTAACGTTTCTGTGAAGCTGGTGTGGTGGACGAGGACTACAGGGGGAATCTTGGTGTGGTTCTTTTTAACTTCAGCAAGTCGGCGTTTGAAGGTATTTGACCTCGACATCGAATAAAAATGGTTAAATAAGGTTATGTACATTTTAACATCTGCTTTATTTCTCTGTGCAGTGAAAAAAGGAGATAGAGTTGCTCAGCTAGTCTGTGAAAGAATTTTTTACCCTGAGCTGCTGGAGCTAGAGGTAAATGCCTATGAACTGTTGCAGCTAAAACCTATTGCACTTGCACTGTACATTTTAAACGGTTTGTAACATGTGACCATGGTCTTATGGATTAATAACCTAGTGCTTACCCCAATGTATAGCCACATATTGTAAAATGTTAAGTTATTTTAAAATGTCAGTAATGCTCACCACTACCCAAATGTGTCGAGGCCTTCTGAGGACCTTGATTTTTTTTGTTAGATTGGACAAGGTATCAAACTCAGTTTAGGTAATGAGCAACATTACGCTGACGAGCAGTTAAGCAATAATCAATAACAAAAACTAGTACATTAATAGCTTTTCAACATTTATCTAAAATCTACACTTTAAGTAGACAAATGAGCTTGTATCAAATACAAAATGTCTGAGAAGACTGCAATGTCACCCCAAGTTCTTTTTAATGAATATTTTCTCAGTAGCCTTTAACTTGGACCTGAGCCTATTGCTCTATTTTGCCCCCTAGTGGAATGAATGATTGCCCCCCCCTTTTCTGAGAGTTGGTACTCTCTATAAAGGAAGAGTGCATAGAGCTGCAAGAGAATTGACCTTCTGAAGTGGGTTGATGATTTAGCCTAAGGTGCTGTTTATGTATGCCCCAGTTGTTAACTATAATGCTCTACTTTTCAGACTCTGGAAGAGACTAAGCGAGGCTCTGGGGGATTTGGCTCCACTGGGAAAAACTAGTTTGGCTGCTCTTATGCAAATATTTTAATGTAGTACTTTTAAAGTGAATAAAACATTGTAACAAAAATCATCCCACTTTTCTACTTACTCTGCTTCAGTAATGGTAATGAGTTAGATTGGTATTGATTGATAATGTTTACAGAAATGGGGAGTTGCATTGTAGGAAATTCTAACAATAACCCTCTTTTATTCCTTCAGAATAATATTTGCAATGCAAGCTCCCTCCACAAAGACTGGGTGAAAAGACCTTTCTTTCGTGCCAGTTAGAGAGTAAAAGCACCAGCTAACCCACTTTTGTGCAGCAGGGTTAATTCCCCAGGTGGAATTAAATTTAGTTATCAATTGCCAGTTAGTACATCTACATTTATGGCATTTAGCTGACGGTTTTTATCCAAAGCGACTTACAACTAGGTATGAATACCACCTTTGAGCATTTGAGGGTCAAGGGCCTTGCTCAGGGGCCCACAGTGGCAAATTGCCAGTGGTGGGGCTTGAACTGGTAGCCAAGTTGATTACCTTAACCACTGCACTAGCACTGCCCTTCTGCTAATAATCCTTATTTTTCCTCTGTGCAGCACTAGCCAGACAAATTGCTCCCTAATGCAGGTCCACAGACTGCATTAAGCCAGACACAGAACAAGAGCTGTGCAGGGCTGACGGTGACTAATTTCAACATGAAACTGCTCATAAGTAACACAAATCAGTCAGATGGTAGGATCAGACACCTTGTTAATGGCATGAAGAAAATCCCAGTGAGTGACGGTGGAGATCACAGGTTGTAAACAACTCCCAAGAGGTCACCTCATCAGTCACAAAGTGACCAGTCCATACAGCAATGGCTATTGCATCTAAGCCTGTATAGGGGAAGAACAAGAAAGATGGACAGAAAAGGGAAATCAAGAAAAAAGGGACATAAACACACACTTTTCACCACTAGTTATAATTGGTGCCCCCTTAATATTTCGAACATCTTTTACAAGACTAACATGTATCCACTGAGGCATTTCCTTTGTTAACATAGCTGTCCTTTTGACAGCAATCACAGTACATCATGGTCCATATGCTGCGTCACCTAGTTGTCTATAAACCTTTGATTAGTGCCTTGTCTCCAGGTTTGTAATGGTAAGTTGGGAAGAGGAAGAGAGATGGCAAAGTTAGTTTGTATACTTAATTTGTCAGTTAGGAGCAGTTGTGTACTCTGCCACAATCCATGTTTGTGTCCATGTTGCCACTAATCTTTGGACTTGGTTTTTCTCTGACCACCAGTGTTGAGAATGGGAGCCCCATTATCGTTTCAAAAGGAGACTGTCATTAATATCACTCACCCCCTTTCATGCAACATGAGACCATGAAAATGTCAAACACATGCTAAACAGGATTTAGTTAATCGAATGTGGTCATTGGGTCATTTATGAATGCCATCATTACCTTGACTGTACTTACACTGCAAAAATCAATGTCAATTTCCCACTCCAGTTATTTCAGATCGTTTGCATACGAGCACATTACACTCAAAATTGGCTATAGTGAAAAATTAAATGACATGATTTTCCAGACTCCAGTAAAGAGGCACCTGGAAGTTTCTTAGCTGATCCTGTGGCAAAAGAGGGGACTCCTTGCTCCTACGTTGACCCATCTGATTGTAATTATAGTTTTCTTTCACATCCTTCAGCTAATGTCCCTGGCTTGACCGATGTTGCTTTAATACAGGAAAATGCTGCACAGGCACATATTGATTTTTGCAGTGTAAATAAGTCCCAGTGCTGGAGAAGAGCATCACGATCACTTTAGAGCAGGGAAGGCTTCAGCTATCTTGGCAGTCCATGTGATAGTGTCAAGATAATCTGACTTACAGCACTCAGGATCAGGATCTTGTCGTGGAAGGAACGGTCCGATATCCAGGAACAATAGTTGATCAGACCCAGGAAGGGCATCATGCCCCTTTTTGTGGCTGGTGGTTTGAATACCATGACAGCTTGGATGCGGTCCTGGGAAAGTTTAGAACTTCCCTGAGACAAAATAAAAAGGATAGCAGCACTATACAACCCTCAGATGACACTAGTTTGGACAGGGAGTCGCGTTTGAAGGCTGCAAAGACATTAGGTGCATCCACAAACCTCTATGGCAAACACATGCATTGGTATTGTTTTCCTTTAAAATTAAAGGCAAAAATAGCTTGTGTTTTCTTATGAACAGTGACAAGAAAATGCTGAGAATAAACAACAGTAAAATGGCTGTGAGTAACAGGAGTTTTATTAACAATAGCTGACACATCCAGCACAAGAGAATCTCTTGGAACAACTACTTAGTTTACCCTAAGATCCTGTATAAATCTTCAGCAGCGACCACCTGCTTTGCATACTAGATTAACAGGTGTATTATAAGGAGAGACTGTTTCTACAGTCACCCCTTGTTTTAATAAATTTATAACACCCTCTATGCCTGCTTCCTTTTCACTAGAAAGAGGATATTGTTTGCAGCATACCGGCTGCTGTGTATCAGCAAACTGATAAGGTTGTCTCACAGATGGTAAAATAGAGACGATGTGCTTAATTACAGTAATGTCAGGAGCAATTAACGTCACCAAATTTCCCTGCACAGGAAAAGGTGCAGTCACATTTCATTTGTGAATCATCAAAGTTCACACTACATGCCTGCTCACTTGTCTAATCTACTGTTAATGATATTGTACAGATCCTAAATGAGTTTTTATGAGTATTTTTATTTTGTTTACCTTAATGCTTTAATCTTTTGTTGTGATACACTATGTACAGATGCTTCTATGTTTCCCATTGTTAGCTCAGCCTCTACTTTCTGTCTCTACCATGCTAAGGAGTAAAAACGTTTATACTCAATAGTTGGCTTTTGCTGGTTCATGTTGATGAGCATGCTTTGGCTCTTTTAATCATGACTTGTACTCTATTTTTGTTCTTGTTTTCCTTGAGTTTTACTCATTCGGTGTATGAATGCATGGATCAGTAAAGCACAGGAACTTGGAGGCTGCATCTTTCACATGTTTGTTTTGAAGGGAGTGCGGCATACTGCTAAACTGTTTAGACTAATACACACAAGGAAAACAGTACAAGCCTCATCTTCCTATTATCTGACAGGTAAACCAGATGCAGCCCATCTTCTTCAAATGTTAATGTGTTGGGCTTTTAAAAGATGCCCTTCTGCGCATCACTCTTATAAGAGCTATTTTTTTGATTATCTGTTGTTTATTTGTCCTAATAAACAGGAAACCAACTGTTCTTCTGTAAATCAGAGAAGAACAAATAAACACACAGCTCACTGCAGATATGAGAGAGTTGAGGTATTTCCAGCACAACTTAAAGATGAAATTAGGATACGACACTCATATCTTCAATGATATCACACATGCGTTCAGCCCCTGTGGTAGGCAAACACATGACTTTGGAATGTGGGCAAATGAAAGATGTACATAGGCACTAAATGTATGATAATTTGTATCATGTAAGTTGAGTTAAACCTTACAAGACTAATAGGCCTAATTTCTTGGAACAGTTGTTCTATTATTGTGTTTGTGGAAAAAGGATCATAAAGGGCTGTGTGTTTTTATGTGTTTGTTTGGGGGATTTAGCTGTTGAAGTCTTTATAGCAATCTCTATATCTAATTTATTCCTGTTACCAAAAAGGTTTTCAAACCTTGTCAACTGTGAAGCTGTTCTTATGACAAAAAAAAAAAATGATGTGATCCCTTCTCATGGTGAACGTCCTTGCACTTATGAAGAATAATAAAAAAATCTCATTTCTAAATTTTCACATGTTTTTTCACTTTTATAGTATGTTTTCAGTTGTCTAAAGCAACTTAACATTAGTGCTTTGCTGTCTCCTTGGAAAACTACCATATGATGGTATAACTCGTCTAGAATCTAAAACTCATCAGGCTAAAGCTATGTTTTTTTCAATGATTAACAGTTTTTATTGAATTTACTTCACTGTTTGAAGCAGACACATTTTTTAGATTATAAAAATTTGCATATATAATATTTTAAATAGATTTTGCTGCAACCCATTTTAAATCAGCCTTGTGCTGTGGTGAATGCTGTGGTACCTAACTGCTACGTCCTCTACTGCAACACCTTGCTCATGAGCCATGAAGCCCAGTACTGAAAACACAGAGAAGCCTGCTATCACACTGGTACATCTGTGCAACAGACATAACCACACACCCACACACTGATGAGATATCTTTGACTGTGTCAAAAGCAGATTTTTTATTTTGCTTGTCAGTTTCTTGGATCATACTTATTGTTAAATAGACAAAAATGTACACTAGGTATGACATCTCACTGTAATAGAATTTTTTACAATGTAATCATTTTGGCTTACTATCTTGTGTCTTGCAGATCTAAAGCCTAAAAATGTCAAATGGTAACTTGTATAATGGTTATGATTACTTTTACTTGACTGCATGTCATTTACAGTAAGTTATTTTTTACTAATCTAACTAAAGGACTTTGCCTGCTGTTATTGCTGGATGCAGCAGAATGCTATTTTCATGTGTTCACAATGATTACAAATTAGCACTTTCAAGAAGATTTATATTTCTGACACAACTGGCCTTTTCTAGAAATAATTTTTCCAATCATTGCCAAGAAGGAGCAAAGTACAGCTCTTGGCTCTCTGTAGAACTACCGCATAGTTCTACTTAGCACTTTCAAAAAGATTTATATTTTCGACACAACTGGCCTTTTCTGCAAATCATTCATTAAAAAAAAAAAATTGCCATGAAGGTGCAAAGTACAGCCCTTGGCTCTCTGTAGAATACTGATTTGTTCGAATACATAAAGCTGTATACAAACCGGGTATTGTGGTATTTGTCTATGTAGGATGCTACTAATATAACTCTAAGGATATACTAACATGAGGTTTAGAATTTTCTTAGAGCTATATTGGTCAAATAGGCTACTCACTTGGAATGTACTTTTATTTATATAATATACATTGGTTGGATTCTGTTTGAGTAGGGTTCAGCTAGTTATGAATAGGGCTGCCCCAATTTACACTGGCTTACTATTAAACTTCTCTATTGTTGGCAAAGACTTGCTTATAACTTTTAAAGCCCTTAAAGCCCTGAAAGCCCTTAATCTCTGGCACAATCCATTTGACTGCAAGCCATTTGACCAGTTCACTCCACTAAGGCAGGTATAGTGCATCTTGCCGCTGAGATGAAGGAAGATTTGTTCCTTATGTTGTTTCTAAACTCAGAAACTCCTCTTTCTAGCTGACGTATTAGAAAAAGTACCCTCCCAACTGCAGTCTTTCTTAAATACTGACTTATTCTGGTGACTTGAGTATTCTCCTTGTAGATGTAAGTGCTGCATTTGACAAAATTAACCATAACATGCTCATCTCCCGCCTCTCAAAAATTACTAATTTGGTTCAGAAATGGTTCACCACCTATATTTCTAATAGACCACATTTTGTCATCTTTGGTAAATGAAATTGCTTGCTGTCACTGTCACTCAAGGTGTTCCTCAGGGATCAGTCCTTGGCTCTCTCCTGTTCATAATCTATATGCTACCCCTTGGTCAGATTATCCACAGGTATGGTCTCCATTTCCACTGTTATGCTGATCACAATCAGATTTATATTATTTATATTTATATTATAGATATTTATATTGTTTATATTATTTAATGTGTTTTTTGTTCTTTTTCTCTTCATCTGTATTGTTATAGTAAAGCGGCCCTGAGTTTGAGGGTATAAGGGGCAAGCACAGATGTTTATGACTTTGAGCATATTACTCCCATTCAGATGACTCTTAAAAGAGTAGCATGCAAGATTAACACTAGGGGGTGTATAGGGATTGGAATATAATATACAAAACCATGTTTTCACTAGTGTATAGTCACCCATAACTACAAATGGTTGTGTTTTCTTTATCTTAGAAAGAGCCCTTCATATCTACATTGAGGGCTGGTCCTCCAGAGGCCAACATGTTGCACCTACATATTTCTGCCAGAATATTGACTTTTCCCCCGTGTTTTTGCTTTGAAGTGGCAGCTTGAATTTGGTGGTGCACCTGTTGAATCAGTGGTTGCTGCCAGTGCTGGTTAATCTTTCTGTGTTGTGAGAAGTTTGAAAACCAACACTTTCATAAATGGAGGAACATATTTTGCACAATAAAAAGCAAGGAAGGGTGAATCAAAGAACCAGCAACATGAAGGATCAAAATTAAATTAGGATAGGATGCACCACTGGGGGGTTATGTTGTGCTCTTTAGAAATCCTTTTTGTTTCCATGACCGTTGTCAGTCACTGAATGTTACTGGCTTTGGTTTAGTTTTCATTAATTTCATTAAAGTCTTTTTGTAACGTAGCTGTCCCGAGTGCCGCGGAGCAGGAAGCACAGATTTCCTCGACGGTGCAAGACGTTTATTAACATTAAACATATACGACACATGTGGCATTCTACATGTAATATTAAACGAATAACACATACACATTAACATGGGACTACATAAACTAACGTTACGGCTACAGAGCTCAATATTAACACATACGTAACGACAATGATTAACGAGGATGCACATACTGACACGTATTTAAATAGACATTCAGACATTCGATATTAAGCCCTGTACATGTGTGTGCAATCCCGGGGGGCGTGGTTACAAACAGTACAAACGTGAATACCCTGCAAAACATCGTCCGTACCACGTGACTCGCGGGGGCGGAGCCTTCCGTGACACTTTTAGTTGAAGACTTGAGATCGTTTGCTCCTTTTTTCCTTGCATGTTCTCCATCTATGACATTGAGATTAGAAGAAAACATTTTGATGGAGCAGGAGAAAATAATATATTTTTTAAATAGGTAAATTGTATAGTTACATTTTATAGTTAAATAAAAGTGTTTGAAATAATTAATTTCTTTATTCTGTTTATTCAGTGAGCATGTCCACAGTGTACCTGTTAAAGCTAATATGTATAGCTAATATGCACAATTAAATATTTGTTCATTTGTTCATTGCATAACACATTTTCTTCATACCATTCCACAACACAAATACTTTCATTAAGTATGCAGATGATTTGACAGTGATAGAACTGATCACTGATGGAGATAGTCCCCTACAGTGCCAGCCAGTATGACCCTTAACAAGCTCCCACAAAGAAGTCAAGTCAAGTCAAACTTATTTATATAGCTTTTTTTTTTTTTTTTTTTTTTTTTTTTTTTTTTTTACCAAGAGATGCTGTCACAAAGCAGCTTTACAAATGTCCAAGCTCAAGCCCCCAGTGAGCAAGACAAGGGTGACAGTGACAAGGAAAAACTCGTTAGAGCTTGACTCTGGCCAGTAACCGACACCACAATAGTAACAGTATACACAATAAGAAGCAGAATAAGTAATGAAAGAGCAAAATAAATAAATCAATAAAATGGAAAAAAAAAAAAAATTAATGTCTACTCCAGTTTTCTAGTAGTCCTAGTCTGGTTCCAATAGAGTGTGCATGTCCGAAACCCATCCCACACGAGAATGTCCATCAAGGGCAATGCAGAAGTAGTTGGCTGGGATGGAGGTGTGGTGGGCTACAGCAGGGGACATCAGGGGGTAGTGAGAGTAGCCATGGCAGCTGAGACAGGTTGAGGCTCAGTAACATCGTGACATCAGGGGTAGGTGTACCTTAGCGGAAGGCTAGAATAGATTATTAGGCATGTCCAGGTATCAAGGTGTTTAAAGTAGGGAATTAAAACATGCAAATATGGACTTCCTGCAGATCTACCAGCGTAGATAAAAGGATAGAGCCAGAAAGAACCACAGGTATGAGGGCACCCTGGAACATCAGCACTCCACCACTCTCAGCCAACAAACTTGAGTGACAAAAGAGAGGTGAAGTGACAGCATCATAACATCCCAGTTTACCATAACACTTAATACCCAATACCCATGGACCCCCAGATCTACACCTTTACCCAAGATTGGAAGTAGTTAATAAAATGCTTGACTGTACAGATAGGTTTTCAGCCCAGCCTTGAATATTGAGCCTGTATCTGAGTCTCAAAAAATAACAGGAAGGTTATTCCGTAGTGTGGGAGCTTTATAGGAAAAGGCTCTGCGCCCTGCGTTAGATTTTCTTATTCTTGGTACTAGAAAAGAGCCTGCACCTTTTGATATAAGCATACGTGGTAGGTCGTAATACACTAGGCATTCTCTAAGGTATTGTGGGGCAAGACCATTCAGTGCGTTGTAGGTCATTAGAAATATTTTATAATAAATACTGGGAGCGAATGTAAAGTAGCTAAGATAGGAATGATGTGATCAAAACTTCTAGTTCTTGTAAGAACTATGGCTGATGCATTTTGAACTAGCTGGAGCTTGTTTAGGTACTCAATGGTACAGCCAGATAGTAAGGCATTACACTAGTCCAATCTTGAAGTGATAAATGCATGGGCTAGCTTTTCTGCATCATGTGAGGATAGTATGTTCCTAATCTTCGCAATGTTCCTGAAGTGTAGAAAGGCGGTCCTAAAAATATTATTTATATGAGTTTCAAATGAGAAACTGGGCTCCATAATCACTCCAAGACCTTTAACTGTTAAAGAAGTGATTGGGAGACCATTGAGGTTCATTGAGTAAGTAGAAAGCAAGGACCTAGCTGTGTGTGCGCGTAATAGAAACACTTCTGTTTTGTCAAGATTAAGTGAGAGAAAGTTTCTCAGCATCCAGTGTCTGACGTCCTTTAGGCATTCCTCAATAATACTAAGATGATATATGACATATAGCTGAGTATCATCTGTGTAGCAGTGGAAACTAGCACAGTGTTAACATATAATGTCACCTACAGGTAACATATATAAAGAAAATTGCAGAAGCCCTTTAGAACAGATCCTTGTGAAGCACGGCCTTTTTGCATGCTGAAAAGTCTTGATTTATGTTAACAAACTGGTAGCAACCAGCTCGATAAGATTTAAACCAGTAAAAGGCTATTTCACTAATGCCAACAACATTTTGAGTCTATCTAGTAAAATGTTGTGATCTATAGTGTCAGAAACTGCACTCAGATCAAACAATATAAGCAAAGAAACAACCCAGGTCAGAAACCAACAACAGGTCATTAACTACTTTAATCAGTGCTGTCTCTGTACTATGATGAGGCCTAAACCCTGACTGAAAGACTTTATGTATCTGGTTTTGATTCAGCTATGAGCTTAGCTGCTGACCTACATCTTTTTCTAGGATCTTGGAAATCAGTGGAAGGTTTAAGATTGGCCTGTAGTTTGACAGTTGACATGGGTTGAGATTAGATTTTTTGAGAAGTGGTCTGATTACTTATAATTTGAATGATTTAGGAGCGTATTAAATTTAGTGAAGGTTCAATTAGTTCAGGTAGGATTTCCTTAAGAAAGTGAGTAGGCAGTGAATCTAGTAAGCAAGTAAAGGATTTTGAGCATGAGATCAGAGATCTAAGTTCAGACTCTTCAGTCTTTTTTGGCTTGGTTGTTCTGATCTCAAAGTAGCTGCATGATGTTATGTTAATACTTTGAATGTTATCTCTGATGTGCTTAATTTGCTCATGGAAGAAATTCATGAACTCATTACTATGTGAGGTTGTAATATGAGCATTGGTAATATGAGTTCGTAGTTAGATGTACAATTGATGTACAATTCTAAAAATAGAAATCTAGGTTTATTTTTGTTATTTTCTATTAGGGTTGAGAGATAAGCTGTTCAAGAGGTAATAAGTGCCTTTTTATACTTGAGAAGGCTCTCCTTCAATGAGAGCTGGAAGACTACAAGCCTTGGGCACTATCAAAGTGAATATTGATATCACTTACAATAATGACTCTTTCTACTATAGTGACTACATTGGAGAGGAAATCTGCAGACTGGTTAATAAATTCTAAATAGGGTCCAGGTGGCCTGTAGATGCCAATTAGTGGAAGAGGCTGGAGGGCTTCTTATCATTTATGGTAGTAAAATAATTTCAAAGGACTGGAAATCATATCCAACTTTGTGGTTTATGCCAATGTGTCAGTATAAATAACTGCAATGCCGCCTCCACGGCCAGTTATATGACAGTGATGTACATAGCTGTAGCCAGAAGGACATGCTTCATTCAAAGCTATGTACCCATTTGGCCTGATCCAGGTTTCTGTTAGACAAAGTACATTAAATCTATCACGTTAGGATTTCATTTATCATGAGCACTTTAGTTATGGATCTAACATTTAGTAAATGTAGCTTTAGATGAAAGGTGCAGGCAGTGTTCTGTGAGTCACTTACTTTAATACTAATTAGGTTATTAAGACATGTTTTTCTTGGGTTTTTTTGTATTTCTTCTTAGTTTGGGGAATAGACACAGTGTCAATGTGGTGAACCTGGGGTGAAGTCTTGTAGCAATCAGCAGATGGTTGGTTTAGTTTCTTTGTCTGCTGCCTGGCCTCCACTCTGGATTGTCATAGATTAACTAGGTGATAAAACTGTGTCTTATGTTACAAGAGAGGAGAGCAGCACCCTCCCTAGAAGGATGGATACCATCTCGCCCTAAAAGGCCAAGCTTCCCCTCAAATGTGGTCCAATTATTTCTGAACACCACATTGGCATAAGTGTATATTGTTAGCTCTTAAAGAACCTATGTTGCATAAGACTTTAAAATTACCTACAATGTCTGGTGTTCTGGCCACTGGTATAGAGATAATTACTGTTTCTAAAGGCCTAGTTAATTTCACATGTCACAAAATAGAGTACCCTATAACCAGAGCTCTGTCGACAGGCTTCTCAGCGGATGCCTCGCTGAGCGGCGCAAACCTGTTGGAAACACGAATGGGAGAGGTGTGGTGCTCCCATTGGTGTGCTGAAGCTCGACTATTTCACCATATCGTTACCCATTCCCCCCGCTCCGAGGGCTGTAGTGCTGGAATTGAGGGCTTGTTAACTTCGCCTAAGGTATCCAGAGCTTGTAGTTCTAATTCCTTGATATATCTAACACTTTCTAAAGTTTGTATGCGCACCTCCAATGTTAGAATCATCCCAGTCAGACTGGCAATTAATCTACAATTCTCACAGATATTACTCTCACTAATGATGGATGAAGAATAGCTATACATATTGGACTCTGCACACTTAAGAAGAACGCAGCCGACCATGATAAAAAATGAAAAATGTTACATTTTTAGGTAGTTTTTGATGACAGAGTATTTTTCGATGTCTATTGGAAGTTGCCGATTTCCAGGTAGAATGTATTTAAGTCTAAGAAAAAAAAAGATAAACAGTTAGAGAGCAGTAAGAAAAAGTATGCCTAAACAGTTTTGAAAACAGGAAGCAGTGTCACAGTGTCCTGTGGAGTTTGCTTGCTTTTTCTTGAGCATGGAAGTAATTGAGGAAGCATTTATTTGCATTATCTATATCAGGGTTTATCACCAAAGGCCTTCTCAGAGGAGCAACACTTCTGGTAGCTTTAGGTCGATGTGTGTAGTCTCCTAATGTTAAAACCATGTTATTTTTACATAATTTATTACATAGGAATATTTTGCATAGAAGATGCATGAAGACAAATGAGTAAGGAATTTAAATCAAAATGCTTTGTTTATAATATCCATAATAGCCATAATGTTAATATTTCATGCAGCATTAATGATTTGGTAGCTGTGTCCAGTGAAAGCCTATGTGTGACTTTTTTAGTATGATGGCAATGCACTTTTATTTTTATAGAGATTTCTTATCAAATAAGAATAGGTTATAAACTATACATACATCTTGTGATAAATCTACTTTATGGATGTATATCAATCAGCCATTCAAACCACTGACATTTGAAGTGAATAAAGTTCATTACCATGGCAGCTGTCAAGGAGTAGGGCATATTAGGCAGCAAGTACACAGTCATTTCTAGAAGTTAATATTTTGGAAGCAGGAAGGACAAGGGCCAAATTTTGATGTCTACAGGAGATGTTTGGAGCATCAGCCATAATGACAAATCTTCAAGTTTGTAATAGCCAGCACCAACCAAAAGTGGTCCAAGGAAGAACAACTGTTGAACCAGAAACAGGTTCATGGGTGTGCGAGGCTCACTAACACATGTGGGGATCAAGCTAGTCTGTCTTGTCAGATCTCACAGAAGATCTACTATATCACAAATTGATGAAAAAGTTAATGCTGGTTTTGATAGAACAGTGTCAGAACACAAAGTGCATTGCAGCTTGGGACTATGTTGCTGCAGACTGGTCAGAGTGCCATGCTGACCCTTGCCAACTTCCAAAAGTACCAACAATGTGCCAGTGAGCATCAGACCTGGATCATGGAATAATGGAAGAAGCTGGCCTGGTCGGAAGAATCATGTTTTTTTGGGAAAGGGAATAAGGTATTCCCTAATGGCAGTGATCTCTTTCAGCAGGATAATGCACCTTGTCACACTGCAAATATTGATCAGGAATTATTCAAAGAACAAGATAGAGAGATCAAGGTGCTCACTTGGCCTCCAAATTCCCCAGATCTCAATCTGATTTTACATCTGTAGGATGTACTGGAAAAACCGGAAAAGTCTGATCCATGGATGCCTCATCTGGCAATTTATTTGACTATTTTACCAGCAGGCTTTACTGATTGATTTGTGTGTAAAATCTTGTCCAAATAGCACTTAAGTAACATATTACAATGAAAATAAAAATATCAACATATTAACATATAAGGTAACATTATAAAGAAATAAAAAAAAATTGTATGATGCTAAACCAGAGTTGTATATGAAATATTAAGCAAATTTTCAACACAACAAAAAAACACAACAGAAATATGATATGACTGCTCACGAACCAAGTCTTATCAGTTCTATCTGAGAATGGTCAGGATGTGGTGCTAATATTCCAGTGAGCACGCTTGATTGGTTGCTGTCATAACTTGCTACGCTACTTAAGTAGAGGTGAATATAATTGCAAACAATACAGCCATACATGAAATATTGAAATCAAACATATATGAACTTACAAGTGGGGATACTAATTAATTATGAAGCATAGCTACCGGATGAGCCTCATTGCCAGGAGCACTGAATGGTGGATTTTCTGTTTTCTATCAGGCTAAAAATGAAACTATAGACTTAAACTATAGACTAGAATTAATTTTATATGGGAAGGTGAGGTAATGTAAATATTATCCAAGATTTTAGTCCATCCAATTCCACCATGTCAGTCATTATTGCAGACTATATGCTCTCGTGATAGTAAAGATTCCTGTGCATTTTGCCAATAATAAATTGATTGGTATAAATAACCTTAGGCAATTGCCATGTCAGTAAATATTCTGTCATCTCCTGTGGTAAAAGGTATTCTCATGCTTTTTGAAATATGATAAAGATGGAGCCATGGTCCTCATTTGTCCAGTGCCCTCTCATTTGCGTTTGTGTCTATGCCTGAAAGCTAAACAAGGTAATATGCAGCATAAAAGGCTTGCTGAATATCAGACAGGCATTACTCCTGAGTTCTTATTTTCAGGTATTTTTTTGGACAATTTAGTTAATAGAGGAGGAAGCAAGAGGAGGAAGCAAGTTGGCACACTAGTAAAACTAATACAGCAGTTTTACAGCTCTGGCCAACATCCCTGTGGCAAATATTCACTATGTCGGTGAAAAAATGGTTGAACTGTTACCAAACTGTTCTGTACTGGACTAATAAAGACTTTCCTAAATATTTATCTGGTGTCACTGGTGAATACAAGGTGCAGAAAACAGTAACGCCAAATCTGCGTTTACATCAGTGAAGGATGGTGTACTGGTGTCACAGTAATATTGAAACTGTGCAGTCCAAACCATAAACTGTAAATCTGTAATGGTGAACAGTAAGGAGGCGGATGCAAGTTTGGAGAAGAGTGAGATTTATTAGGGGCAAATCCAGATTCAGAGTTGTTATAACAGTCCAGGGTCATTGAGGCAATATGTAGAGTACGGGGCTACATGATAAACAAAAGACACACAAAGGCAAACAAGGGAAGCAGGCTGTAACAGAGGCTTGGAAACACAAAGGCTAGGATAAACACAAAGGCACGGAGTACAAACTTACAGATACAGGCTTTCAAATATATAATTACAGTCATTCAAACATTCAATAAACAGCAAAGACACAGGGAACAAGACAGGGTTTAAATATGTGAACCTAACAAAGCTAGAAATGAGAAACAGGTGTGGAAAACAAATGAGGGGCGGAGAAAACAAAACTGCGGAATGGAACAAAAACACAAAACAGGGAAACCATGGAACAGGGCAGCTAGGAGGAAGCTAGTGACAGTACCCCCCCCAAAGCGTGCAACAACAGGGCATGCAAAAACAAAAAACACCAAAACCAAACAGAACAGACCATGAACAGGACTATGACGAGATACCAACAGGAACAGAACGGGCGAGACGCGGAGCAGGTACAGTACTGAGACAAGACAAAGGAGTAGACAGGGCAGAAACATGAGCCGGGGACACGACAAGAAGCAGGCACCAGAGCAGAAGATACCAAAGACACAGAAACAAGAGGAACAGGAGCAGAAGCAACAGAACAAGAACCTGGAATGGACGCAGAAGCGGGAGCAGGAATAGAATGCACAACAGAAACAGCCTGAGGATGACAAAAGTGCTGGGAGGGAGGCTGAGGAGACACAATAAAAGATGACAAACGACAATGTATGACTGAAGGCACAACAGGACTGTTATGTTCACAGACCAGAGCGTTCCCCAGTTCCCTGACAAGCATAGTCACTTCTGGGTTTTCCAGTTTTCATCTCTCCATGGTTCCCTGTCTCCTCCCCTTTGTCTCCAGCTGATCCGAGTTTGTCCCTAATTGCATTCCGATGTAATTCCCGTTCCTGCGTCTCTTGTTTGTTGGTCATTGTTTCTGGTAAGATCCAGATTGTCCTAGCTCCTCGTGCCTATGTGTTTTCTTAGACTTCATTTCTGCTCGCTCATGTGTTTAGTAATCTCCTGTTTAATCTCGCTTCTTGTTTCTTGCCCCATGTTTATGTTTTCTCCCTGCACGCCCTGTTTGGTTACTCTCACTGTCTATGCTTTCCTTGTTTAGTTCTCTGCTGTTCCCTTGTCTGTAATACTTTCTCTGTGTTTTAGTCTATGTTGTTTTTCTGTGAGTATTCATCAAACTTATTCTGCTCTCTTTTCCCATTCGGTTTTCTCTCGTCTCTTCACTCTGTTTAGGTTTCCTTTCCCCTGTTCAAGTGTTGTCTGGCTTTCCTATTTAGTTCTGTTACCTGTGTCTTCATCTTGAATATTGTTAGTCTGTGTCTGTTATTAAATGTATTTAGTTATACTATCCCATCCATCCCTTATATTATGGCTTCCCTAGTTAGTTCTGTTTTGCATCACATCCAAGGCACAGGCACTTCGCAAGTGTGTTCACTCTCCACCCCTCCTACGTTACAAGGATGAGGAAATCAAAAACGTAAAACAGACCAGGCCAGGGACAGGAACAAAAACAGATATGGGCACCGGAATGGACACATGGACAGGCACAGGGACAGAAACAAAGGGAGACACAGGAACTGGAACAGGCACAGAAACAGGCACAGGAACAGACACAACAGGAGAAAAAACAAAACCAGGCAACGGAGAAGGCAAAAACAACAGGGCAGCAGGAGCAGGTAACAAAGGCGACACAGAAGGCACACGGGCAACAGGAGACACAGGCCAGGGAGGGATGGGTGGGAACCCAGGGGCGGAAGCAGCAGGATACACAGGCCAGGGTGGGATGGACAGGGAACATGAAGCCTGGGAGTCAGAAGGCAGGTCCAAGGACATTGAGGAGACCAGCGGTGAATCCAGGGTGCTGGGAGGCATGGCTAAGGCATACGGTGGCAGGTCCAGGAAGTCTGGGAGGTCCAGAGGTGCAGCTACAGCATTCAATGGTAGGTCCGGTGTGATCAGCAGAGGCAGATCCAACAGGTCCAGATACTTAGCCACAGGAATAGACCTAGGGACAGGACATACGGTGTCTTCCATGCTGGGAACAGGAACCTGATCAGGACAGGCGATGTCTTCCACCCTGGGAACAGGAACCAGATCAGACTGGATGGTGTCTTTCATGCCGGGAACAGGGTGGATTGTGGGATAGCTACAGGTACAGGTTGGATGTCCCTGGAGGAACAGATACAGAACCCTCTCGGCAGTTCTGAGCGCACACGGGCTATGGGGAGCTCACATTTGCGCTTGAGCACACACCGAATGCCTAACCATGGATTGTCTGTGCATTCACTACGCCTACTCACATCTTGCACTGCAGGCCACTCCCCCATGCAGCGTTGGTCAAAATGGATAGACTCTTGGCACTTACCTGTGATCTCATCGTTATTAAAATGCATGGGATCCTGTTTTTTCCAGAAACGATGAGATCCACCTGTACACAGCGCCAGGGGATTTGCTGTCTCTGGTTTGGTGGCGCTGAGACGTAACAAACTTGGACTGTGTAAAAACAGATGGAATGCCTTTATTTGTCATATATACATACACATTTGTACAGTAAAATTAAATGCTTTTTTTTCCCACATATCCCATCTTCTTTGGAGGTTGGGGTCAGCCATTGTATAGTGTCCCTGGTGCCAACAGGGTTAAGGGCATTGCCCAATGGCCCAAATTGGATGCATGGCAAAGCTGGGCTTCAAACCTACAATCTTCCACTTAGTAACCCAAAGCTATAGCCACTAGAAACCTCCATAGTTACCAGCCCTTAGAATCCTTGACATGTTTGTGATGACTGTGGAGCACTTCAATTTTCTGGGAACTACAATCAGGAGAGACTTAAAGTGGGACATTAACTCCATCACAAACAAAGAGCAACAGGGGATGTGCTTCCTGCATCAGCTAAATAAGTTAAACCTGCCTTAGCAGCTGCTGGTTCAGTCATATAAAGGCACCATAGAGTCATCACTACATCCAATCACAGTCTTGTGTAGCTCTGCCACCAAAAATAACATACAAAAATTGTAGTACAGCATCAGGTCTGCAGAAATGACCACTGGTGTAAATCTGCCCATCATGTGTGATGTGTACACATTCAGAATCATGAAGAGAAAATTATCACTGACCCATTGTATCCTGGCCATCACCTATTGCAGCTCCTTCCTTTAGGCCGGCACTTCAGCCAAATGAGGACAAACAGTTAGCCTGCAGAAAAGCTTTCCTCATGCTATCACACTCATGAACAATTATTTCACATAAGCACCTCACACACCTATACTGAAAAATATTATCTTCTATTGCATTTCATTTTTATTCTATTCAATTCAGCATTGTTACTTTCTACCTGGCAGTGGTACCTTTTAAGTATTTACCATTTCAAATAGTTTTTATTCAGTGAACGTATGTATGTGTGAATATGTACAGGAGTGGATGCATATGTTGTAGTGATTTTAATACTTTTAATGAATTGTCAGTTACAGATACCCTGCGTAACAGGGAAAATATATTAATTTTAATTAATGTATTAATGACTAATAATTCAGTCTCAACTAAAGTCGTCAGTCTGATATGTGATTATTTCTCGTCTACCAAACATTATAATATCACTCTGGGCTAACAGACGTAATAACCAAGGTATTGACTAAATAGAGATGCACAACAATCATTGACTAAGATTAATAACCAGGAGTGATTAGTTCATTAGAATCATTATAATCACATAAGCCTAACAATGTAAACAAGCTAAGTTTAACACAAACAATTTGTGGTGGATACAGGTAGCTAACTAAGCTATTAAAAAAAAATAATTAGAGAAACATAGGTTTACGCAGTCTATGGTAATCGAGACCAACAAAGGAAACTTATTAATCAACAAATTCATAATAACAGTATACCTACAGTCTAATAGGAGGATCAGGAGAGGAAGCCATTGTTAACAGTGAAGTGGGGAACTAATTAGGAGTGATGAGGTTGTGTCAGGTGAGGGGAAAGAGTTAACTCATCTATTTTGATTAATAAACACTAAAACAAATATTGATACCAACTAGTAACATATGAGAGAAATGTCAGCTCTTACGAATTACTGGCATTCAGCCGTGTTGAACTGCAGATGTGTGCGTGTGTTCCATTGGATTGTCCAGACAGCACAGAGGGTGTGAGGAATAACTTCGGATGTCAGCTCAGCGTGCCAGTCTTTCATCCAACTGCCTAAATGGCAGTGTGTGTAGCGTCCTTGCTGTGAAATTGTCTGATGACTCTTAAGAGTTTGCTGTTCCTTGTAGTTGTTGGCATCCAATGATGGTGAGGAGACCAGGGTTCTTAGACTGGGGAATTGGACCTTCGGGTCTGGCTCTAGTGAGAGTCAGATAGCCCTTCACAGGCAGACCTTTTCCAAAATTAGAGTGGGTGCTTTACCAGTAGTGTATAGGAATTCCAGTCTCAACCAGATGGGTGTGATGGGTCAATTCTGACAAATACACACTAACAAAAAGAAATTAGTAAGATAATAACAAAAGGAACAAAATT
Source organism: Electrophorus electricus (assembly GCF_041902795.1). Taxonomy (NCBI): domain Eukaryota; kingdom Metazoa; phylum Chordata; class Actinopteri; order Gymnotiformes; family Gymnotidae; genus Electrophorus; species Electrophorus electricus. Next base: position 142,544 of record NW_027658704.1, on the reverse strand, counting down.
AAAATTAAATTTGACATCAATTTGACATCAAAATCAAAATATGGTAAACTAAAACAACTTGCATTCGAGTATTTGTAGCTGCTTAGCGAAAGGTTATCTACTGGTTTAAGAAAACTAAAGTTTTTGTCTCAGTCAAAGTTCAGTGCGGAGTTGTCTAAAGCTAAACTGCTCATAAAGCAGTACAATCAATAATACTTTTATTTTTCTATGCCATGGTCGTTTCATTTTGGTAAAAACCAAAGAAAGCCATCAATACACATATGTCCCTGACTATTTAAGGTGAAATGGTCCTGTTTCCATAATAACTTGGTCCAAATATGTATAACAACATTCCAAGAAAGAGGGAGACAAAAGGTATTCTGCTCCATTATTAATATTTTCGCTTATTGTCTACTGTGTAATTTTGTCTATCACTCCAGATCAACCATTAATTAAACTGAGTTCGGCTGGGTGCAGTTAAGATGCATGCCTTGGTGTGAGTAAGTATCAACATAGGCAGGTGTGAGGTCAGTTTGTTCTTGTGAGCCATAGGCAGTCAAGTGCAGAGTCAACACTAAACACAAATGTGGTGTCACTTAGTCATGGCAGGCCTGTATAGGGTTGTTCCCAATAATGCCCATCTCATAGAGGATGGATAATGAAGCGAAGATGGTATAGCACAGGAGACACGTGACCCCCAGTTTCCAGTCCAACTTCCAGCCATTGATGGTCACAGCCAAAAAGAGAAAGACTATGGAGAGCAGGAGGGTAGAGGTGACAAAAACCATTCCAGTGCTATTCACCACCACTGGGGCAGTTGTGTCCAAGAAGGCTGTCTTTATGAACCAGGGTAGGCCCAAGCAGAGCATGTCGAACACATTTGAACCCACAATGTTGGACATGGCCATGTCACCTTTGCCTACAAGGGAGAAACAGGGCTTCTTCAACTTTGCATAGAGAAATCAAACAGCTAACCTTACATGAGAGTCATAACAGCTTATCTTTGTATTCAGTTATTTCCATCTGAGTTGTTTATCTATGTCTATTCACATTTTTATCAATAATGCTTTTTTCTGACCTTGATGATGGTTATTGCATATTTACCCTCTCGAGCCACCATGACGCTGGCAATTGTGTCTGGAATACTGGTCCCTGCTGCCAGCAGTGTGAGCCCCATTACTGTATCAGGAATTCCCAGCGTCTCCCCTGGACACATATACATATTGAGAGAGACATATACATGTTGAGAGAGACATGATGCTACATTTCCAAATTACATTTTCTGGTGTACAAAATTATTATTTTTGGTTGTAATGAAAATTGTTGTAATGACCCTCCACATGACCCCTGAAAAAGTTCAGGAACTGACTACGGTCAACATGAGGAACTTTCAGCCTGAAACTTTGAATTGAGTGTTCAGGAAGACAGTGATGTCTTATTTTATTTTATACTATCTATATAGTATTATTCTATGTATTATAGTATTATACTATTAAAATGGTATATTTTATTTTATTCACTATAGTGCTACATACTTTTTCACTCTGCCAGTGATGTATTAGAAAGCTCAGAATGCTCACACACTATAATGAGTGTATGTACCATATTGCATGGAATTTCCTGTAAAGAGAGGCAGCTCAAATCCAGCAGACCTGTAAGGTTCAGTGCCAGGCCAAGGCCCCTCTGGCCACCAGCGGGAGGCCTCGAGTCAGGCACACCACTAATCACACTTAACACCCAACAGCTGGGCTAGACAGTCACGCAGTGCTGGGTCTTTGCCAAAGTCCTGAGCTAAGCTCCTAGCTGGTAACTTTGGGTATTGAGGTCTGTGAGTCCTCGTGCTACACCTCACTTCTGTGCTGTGAGGGTGTCTGTGTTTCTACATGTCCCCTCCCCTCTCCAGTTTTACCCCTCAAATCTGTCTCTCTCCCAATACTCCCCTTTGCCATTACAGTTCCTCCCTGTTTCTGGTTTTGTTTGGGAAGATTTAGTTTGGCATCGGGGCTGCCACTCTTCCTGTGGCCTCCTTGGTTCTCCCTTTTTCCCATGCTTGGCGTGATGTTTCATTTTTTCCCTCTAGTTTTGTTGTCCTCCATTCCTTTTAAAGGGTGATATACGGGCAGGTATTTTTATAGCTGCTGCAGTCTAGCGGGAGTTTGTTTGCCTTGCAACAAAGTGGCTGGAGTTCACTCCCCAACTTTGGTTATTTAATTTTCTTGTTTAACGGGTTCTACGATCTAACTGTTTTGCACACGGGCCCACCATCATTAGAGTGTGGTTGCTCACCCCATAGGTTGTTGGTGTCATCACCTATCTGACCTGCGTTTGAGCCCATGTTACAAGACCTGACAGAAAACTGATGTCTTGTGTTATAAAACCCAACATGGAGAAAGACTTCTGCAGGGGATAGAGACACACAAGGGTTTCCTCTCTTTCAGCACCTGCCCGGTATAGCAGTCTTTCCTCTCAGCCCTTGCTCATGTGACACTGCATGCTCTTATGCTGCACAATAATCCTATTATCCATCTGCAACTAATCACATGGCTTCTGGCTGAAACCACAAGATTCAGCAGGCTAAAAACCCACATGGAGATGTAAGACTATGTTCCACAGACCCCCAGGATACAGCATTACAATCTCAGGAATGCAGGGGAAAGAAGCATGTGACCTGGCTTGTGGCCTGGCGTCTTAAAAATGCAGCACCTTTAGATCAGCAGTAGACAATTAGACTAGACAGTTAGTCAGTAATGAGATTTAAAGGGACAATTTTAAATTTGATTACACTGCATGTATAAAAACAATACTGATTATGTTAATTAGATATCATCTTTTGGATTCATTGACATGATATGCATGATTTCCAGGATTAAAATTAGAATGGCTGCCTCCCAAGCTGAAACCTTAATATATGTAAAAGGCCAAACTTCCTCAAACAAAATAATTATAAAAATATTTCTCTTATTATTTTTGCCATCTTGACACTTATGGCTTAAAGAACAAACTATGAATGTCAAACAGAAGTTAATTAAGAGAGACATATTACATTTGAGATAATTATGTAAAATAAGTAGCTGAACCACTGGTGGCACAGCAGAGGAAATAAACAGTAAAGAATATATTGCATAGGGACTAGAACTCAAATGTGGCATTAATGAGTTAAAGAGAAGTACCATTTACCTACTACAGTGACCATCCAGACCAGCACATAGGTGAAGGCAGCAATCCAGACAGCAGACATGAGGAAGGTCAGAATGTACCACTTCTTCCAGAAGTGCCTTCTACAATCAGGTATAGTCAGGTACAGCAGCACGATTACAGGAAGAGACAGCACCCATAGGATGCGCATCACATCATGTTCTGGCATGCTGAACACACTCTTCTGCTCTGAAACACATACACAAAGAGAGTAGCACCCAGTTCAGTAAGGATAAGAAGCCAAGAAGAATCCACAGGTGAACAGCCTCTAGAGAGTGAAGAACTCTCCAGATGTGAGACACATAGAGAACAGGGGAAACAGTCCAAGATTGTGCTTGGATCGACAAGCAACAGGTGATGCCCACATTTTGGTCTTTGCTGCCCACAAGAAGAGGTTTACCCTAACATCTAACACTTATACTGACAAATCCCTAGATGTTTAGCAAATTGAAAATATGGAAAACTAATAATTAATAACTAATAACATACCTTGTCTTTACACCTTGCATATTCTATTGCTCAGACTTGCTCAGATCGTAGGCTGCTAAAGGTATGGCTTTATTTGTACCTAAACATTACAAAGTGGTATTTGAGTGGGAAATTTTGCTTTTTTACAGTTAAGTTGGAAGAAAATGCATATTCCAGATCCATTTAACTGTGCCTGTTCAGTTGTTTAGTGTCAGCTTTTTAACATGGATGTATGCAAATAATACAATATGTAAAGATAGGGGTTTATCCCACAACATGGAGTTAATATTTATGTTGGCTGAGATGAAGTGTATATAAGGTGTATATAAGGTGTATATAAGGCGATAGGTGCTACAGAATTTGTAGCTAAGTCTCCTGCATCTTTGCTGGTAGAATTTGGTTTAAGAGGCTGTAAATTAAGGGTAGCTGTGAAGGAGTTATTGGAAGTAGCTGAAATGGCTAGTCAGTTGTTGTGAATGAGGACAGCACAGACTAGTTAAGGAAATGCATTAGAATGGATGAATGATTAAGGTGTTCAGTGTTTAGGATACATGGAGGATTTGGCAGGTGAATGGATTGTTGTGTCATGTCAATGTGCATAGATAGATCCAGATAGCACCAGTGGCACTGCTCATGCATTCACAGTACTAGTGAAACTAGGTATGGCCTTAGGCAGAGGGGATGCCAATATGGATCTGCTGCATTGGGGAATGCTTGGTGGTGTAGTAGGTAAAATCCATATGGAACTACCAGCACTGATTACACATTAACAGTGCCAATGGGGTTGAGTACTGCTGCCTTCTTCTTATTATTTATATAAGCACCTTTCTCATACTCAAGGCTGTTTTTACAGATAAATATATAGGGGAGGAGCTTAAGACCAAGACAGAGCACCAACCATCACTGGACGTACACATATCTATATATTGGACACAGGTACCGTTTATACAGAACAATTTAGAGCATCCAATCAACCTAACCTCCAGGCTTTTGGACTGTGGGAGGAAATCAGAGACCCTGGAGGAAACCCACATAGACACAGGAAGAACATGGAAACTTCACCCAAATAGGGACTCAAACCCAAGCCCCTAGCACTTAGAGGCAAACATGCTAGCCACTTGGTTGCCTTATTCACCAGGGAGACCACTATAGATTTTATGTATAGTGTGTAAAGCCAATATGGAACTGTTGATATTCAGCATGCTTTAACAATGTTAGGCTGGGAACAGCATTAGTTATCAGTGGGTCACAGTGTGAGTTTACATTTAAAGAGGCCTTTACCACTGCAAAAATACTTTGTACCAAATATGTTTTCTTTTCAGTTCCATACAATTTTTAAAGCATCTCCAACAAATGTCTGCATTGTTAGTCATATGCATATGGATGTAATGATTGACCATAATTTTCTGTACCTTCAGGTATTTCATTCAGGCCATGGAGGCTGAGTGACAGGTGTGAATATCCTGAGTCTTCTTGGAAGATTCCAGTGTCTGCCCTGGAACACTGTGGCACTCTGAGGCTCATGTCGTCATTCCAGCCTAAGAGAAGTTGCTGCTCGGAGTGCTTGTCTGTGCTCTCATTCAAACATGTGCAGCACGGGCTGAACCGTCGCATCATATATTCACTGATCCGCAGGTCGAAACACAGAACTATGATGTAGATGCCATATACCAGCAACAAGCATGCAGCGTCATACCTAACATGCACAGACATGCACATATCTTACTTTAATAAAGGAATTTTCACCCCACAAAATAGCAACAAAGCTATTACAGGCCACGCATTATTGAAATGAAATTGTGTCTTTGCTAACTTCCAATATCACATTCCTGTTTTGGGCAAATTCTTCCATGAAGATAAATGTTTATTAACAGGTAGATATAGGGATGGCAGTGACTGTGGGAATGTAGGAGGGGAATGCTTGGGTGAACTTTCGGCTGGTGTTCTGGATTGCCTTCCTACGTGGAAAACCTGACCCTCAGGTAGAGAGCTAACCCCTTACCAAAATATCAAAATAGAGGGTTCAGAAGGACAGAAAGAAGGCACAGAAGACACAGAAGAGAAGGGGTGTGAAATGCAATATGGAGGAAACGTGTCAAGAGTGATGCTAAGCAACTCAAGGAAAGTTGCCTTTTCAAGGAAAAGGGGGACCATTAGGAAGAAAAAGACTTGGTGGCAGGTAGGGGAAGAGGGAAACCTGACAGTGAAGAAGTCGTCAAGGAATTCAAGGATGAAAGAAGCTGATGAACACTCAAAAGAAACCTTCCCAGTCCCTTGGCCGGGCTATCTGCTGAAACTGGAAAGAAAAATGTGCCTTCTCAGCACATGAACAGGTGCCAGAAATCATGGTGAAGAACTGAAAGTAGAAACAATGCATTCTTTGGTGAGCCATGGCTTGTGCCAAACAAGCTTGAGGAAAGAGATGGCATGAGTATCCAAAATCCCATGACTGACGCTTTGGGTTAGCAGATAAAGATGACAGCCGAAGCATGGAAGTTGATTGCAGCAGAGGGAAATTGACTGGCTCTGAACTTATTAGTGCTTGAGGCAGATAGAAAAAGAGTCATGTGTCAGCCACATTATAAACAAACATGCAGGAGTTTGAAGGTAGACGTTACAATTAATAAGGATTAATGTTATTATAGATAAACTGGCTTCCAAAATAGTACTGGGATTATCCACAGCTGTTGTGGATGCTGAAGCATTCAAGTGGTGGTGGAGGAGCAGAAAACAGATTTGCGGAAGTAGGAGAATGAAGGGAGCATATGGGATAGAGAAGGAAGAGGGACAGGGATAGGATCAAGGGCTCAAGGAGTGGGATAAGTGGTAGAATGAAGAAAAATTGGAAGGCTTGAGATGAAGTGCATAAAGACATGAACGATGGGGAGGCTGGGATGAAGTGTAGAGAGCAGGAAGAACAGGGAGGGAGGGGGGTTGGATAAAAGGGCAAAGGAGTGAAACAAAAGCTGAAAAAGAGGTGAAAGGAGAAAGAAAACAGATGAGAAGGCACTATGGGAGAAAAGGGTGCAGGGTATGGGAATAGCCATGGAAACGTGCTGGTATACAGCCATCCACCTCAGAAAACTAGCAGCAGTATACTTTATATTATGTATCTTTTTAAAAAATGCTGATTTAGGTTTATGTATGTTTTATACTGTGCCTGCTTGCCACTAATTGCCCATTGAGGATAAGTGAAATTTTCTTAAACTGAATTAAAATGAGAGAGGGGAGGAATTGTTGGTCTTGAGAGGAAGAGAGAAAGTAAGTGGCATGGAAACATGAGAAAAGACACAGGATTTGGAGTCAAAGAGAGATGCTGCAGACTGGTGCCTCACATGAGGGTGTGATGTCATTGCGCCTCAAGGGAGCTGGCATGGAGGCATCCTTAGGCTCAGTGATGGCAGACAGATGTGTATTTTTTACATTGCAGGGAGCCATCAGAGGTAGCCACAATATATAGCTCCACTTTAGGCACTGTATGAGCAAATGGAATAAATCCTTTCAATCCTTTAGCGTGGTGCACTCAAAGATAGACGACAGACGAGATGTAGAAGAGGAGGGAGCCAGGCTGAGTCAGCACTGGCCTTGCAGCTACTTTTCCTGTTTCAGGGGAAGGAGCAAGTCACAGGAAGCCAGGCAAGCTGGTGAGCTGAGATGTATTGCAAATATGGTGAGAAAAGCAGCAAGTGAGTCGGGTCAGCAGGTGAGTCAGGTCAAAAAGATCAGAGGGAATAGGAGGGAATGGACTGAAGCTAAGGATGCAGAAGGTTGGCTACCGGGGAAGAGCTCCTCTATGAGTTTGAACACCACTGTACTAGGACAAATCAAAAATAAAAAGTATAAAATGGGAGGAAGATGGGTGGAGTTTCAGGTTTCTTCATAAACTACTGTATAGTCATTTCATAATTCTGTGTTGTTTAAAGAACTTTGCAGCATAAGGTACTAACTGGGGAAATAAATACAAACAAATTAGACTGAGGACATGAAAAATAGCTACTTACAATCCAAACATTCCAGTCATCTTTTTGGTTGACATTATAAAAGCCTGCCTTGTAAATATTAGCCTTTTGATGCAGAAATAGTTTACTAATGCCATTTGAAAAGCCCTTGTCCCCAGTATCAATAACACACTCCAGGCTACATCTCACACAGAACCCAGATGCTTTATTTATTTGGGTTAGAAATCAGTAATCTTACTGTGGCTTAAAGAGGTAAATAGAGTCTTTGAATTCAAATATCACTTAGTGAAAATGAGAACCAAAAGATGGACACGAGAAAGGGACATGGATTGAGTGGAAATGTTGTGTTAAAAGTGCATCTCTTCAGGATATAGTATCTATTGTGTTGATGTGAGATGAGGTAGTGTATGCGCCTCTGTGATGATGTGCACCAACTCTCACTATGTGCTTGCTTCTAATCTGAGAAGACATCTCATCACTCTGATTGGTTTTGAAGATTGTAGACAGGGGGTGAGGGCAGATAACATGTAAATACGTACAGAAACATCAGTTACACACTTACCAGTAGACATGGTTATCAGAGATTATGGCAATCACTGCTGCCACACTGGTTGCATATGCCACACAGTCCCTGAATAGTGGCCAACAGTTTAGCTGACTCACCTGAATGCAGAACAATAGATTTAAATAAATTTACAATGAATTCTCACAATATACATTACACACAGACTTCTCTGTACAGTCCAGGGTATTTCTTAATATAGTAATATGGCATCTGTAGCTTGTATGTATGTTTAATTCTTTTAAAAAGAGTACAGTGACATACCACTGAGGTTAAGATTCCACATGCTGCACAAATACCCAGAAGGTTATAGACGGCTGAGCCCACTATTGTACTCACACCAATATCTCCTTTTGTAACAAACACACCTGCACATAAAATAAATAAATACATAAATAAATGTAACAGGTGTGCTCTATTTAGCAGATAGCCCTTCATCACTTTCTGACCACAGGAATGCTGTAGGCTTGATATTTTAGGGTGGAGGACTACTCTCAACTCAGCAGCAACAGCACACTGATGAAAATCACTAGCAGCACTACTGTGCCAATTCTTGGCAGTATAGCTGCTGTGTTGAAAATATTTTGCCACCCAAATAATATACTACGATCAAAAGTAGCCTTATGATTGGAAATTAGGTCTTAAGTGAGACATAAACGTGAATCTATAAAGTGTGCTCCTACTATGTAATAAAGTGGCCAATGGCGTAGGTACAAATTTGGCATTTCAAAGTGGTCGAGTAGCGTAAAAACTGGATTTTGGATACCTAGAAAAGCTGTGACTAACTCAGGCGCGGAGCTTCCGGCCGCCATGAAGGTTGCCCCAGCAACATCCTGAGACAGCCCAAGACCTGAGTCAGAATAACGAGCACGAATTGGTCACGCGCACCACTTTAGATTTAAAAGAGCCAAAGTTCTTATTTTCGAAAAATAACTTACGGTCACTGATGACTTCAAGTGACGGCAGGAAATATTTGTCACAAACTATAGAGACTGCCAAAAGCATGTAAAAAATTATCAGAAAATATATAATGATTCCACCGTCTTTACGTTCCTGTACTGTGAAAAATCCATTCGGAAATTCGGAGGACTGCGGAGAAATGCACTGGGTTTGATTCTCTGTAAGACAGAGAAAGGGAAAACGACGCCATATAAAGCAATAACGGCTATTAAAATAACTTATGTGTGTGTGTATAATCTTACTACTTTATGTATACATGTATGTATATCTTACTACAGTACATTGCAGTTACCTGGAATATTCTTACCTAGAATATATACGAAATATGCGTGTATGCATGTATCAGTGGACCAAGTTTCATGATTTAACCTACAGCTCTGATTAAAAAAAAAAAAAAGTATCTTACCCACTTCCCGACGTATTCTCGAGGGCTTGAAATCCTGAGCTCTTGCAAGGTAGAAAACCAAATGAATACAGCAATATAATACTATTACTACTCCGAATATTGAGAATAGTACTTCTCTTTTTCTCCTTTTGTGAGTAAATGCGTCTTTAATCATTGTTGCAAATGCTTTCTAAACTAAGTATTAATTAATAATGTTGGTCATGATATCATTAAACCTAAAAAATAAAAACCCTAAATTTCTTATTGAATCCACTACTAATTCAGTGCCGGCCTCTAGTCTTGTAGTTACGATAAGAGGGGAAGCATCCCTTGCGTAACGCTATTGCACTAGATACTAGATACATCACGAGGGTCATTATTCCAACTGAACAGGCCCCATACTCTTCCAAAGAACCTCGGAGTGAAGAGGTGGCGGTACCTAGAAATATCATGAAAAATAATCCGAGTAGAATTAACCTACTAAAGTTCGTTCATGTCTTTCAACTATGTGATGATGCAGGAACCAGTTTATTCACTGATTCACAAAGCAACGTTATTCACAAAGCAACGTCAACATTCGGACGTATTTCCAGAGTATATTTCCAAAATGTTGGATAATATTCACGCAACGTATTTCCAGAAATTACATTAGGACATTGCCAAAACGCGAATGTTGTCCCCCAACCGTGCCTAAATCGCATCTTATTGTTATTTACTGTTTATAAAAAGTTAGACATAAAAAACACAGAGCTTTATATTTGTTAATCCTGCCCTGTATTTTTGCACATCTTATATGCTATGGCCAGAGATAATTATTAGCAGATAAAAAAAACCAGTAAATAATATGAAATGGCTCAAGAGTCATGAGCAGTAAGTAGGCTTGTTTAAACTGCATCCAGAAACATTTCAAGGGAATCCATAGCCTGTCTCAGAAATAGCCAACAGATGTCAGTATAAGCTTATTTTCACTTTTTTTCTCCTCTCTTTACTGCAAACAGTATTTGTGTGATCAGCTAATATGTAGTAGTGGCTAAGGCCAGGCGAATTATCAGACAAAATCATAACTATGTCTATGCTGTCACACTTATCAGCAATACACACGTTAAAGGAAATACTCCACAAATACCTTATGAACACCCAGAAGGTGTATATGTGTCTATGCACTTGTGTTTGTATCAGTGGTTTACTGGAGGCCTGGGGCCTTTTGGAGGCCAACAGAAATTATTTAAATTCTAACCTGAGTGAGATCATTAGAAATAGTTTAACTAAATATAAGGGTATATCCAGGCAGGATAAACTTAAATGTTATTTTTACACAACAACAGCAGCATGCATTACATGCAGACTACTAACTAGTATATCCAATGGCACCAGTGGCCTGTTACTATTGTAATGTCATGTATTTATATAAATGAAATGTCTCCTCTTTTTTTCACTTAATAACACACAGTTTATCCCATGCTTTTCTAGATGCTGCAGTCTGTGATTCTTCAGGTGGTGAAGGGGTTAGGATTAACCACCCAAAGGCAGCAGCACTACTTCCACATAAGGGCAAGCAAGGGGTTCTCTTCTTTAAGAATTCTCTTTGACATCTGCACTATACGTAAAGGCTTGTGGCTTGTGTGAGCTCAAAGTTATATTATTAAAGTCTAAAAGCCTAATCCTTATCTGGGATTATGAATCTGGCAAAAATTGCCCTGTGTGCATGTGATTGGAAAACAAATGCAATATCTCAAAGCAATATGAAAACAAATGCATTATCTCAGATGACTAGTGTTTTGCAGAGATCTAGTACTATAGTTTCCTAGGGTCTTTGGGGCAGTGGTATTGAGCACACTCTTTGTTGTCTTCATCTCATCTTTTCAACACAACTATCATGAGGTTTTTTCTGTGCAATAACTACAGGCTGGTTTAAGAGACTATGTTGACCGTGCAGACGATTATGGGGTTTTGAACTGTGCAATAATTGCAACAGCTGTGAGATTGCTATAGTTAATTAAGTGTGAAATAGTTACTGGTTGTATATTATGAGACTGCAATAATTATTGTACTTTGCAATGATTGTGGGACTGTGCAAATAGCTAGAGTTTTTTTTAAGGCTCATAGGCTGTGAATGTAATGGTGAATGATAAGGAGGCGGACGCATGTGCGGAGAAGAGAGAGATTTATTAAGGGCAAATCCATAGTCATAGCCATAAAGGTAGTCTAGGGTCAAAGAGCCAACACGGAGAGTGCAAGGATACATGATAAACAAAACAAGGACTAGGGTAACGAAGACTAGAAAATACAAACCAAAAGCATATGAAGGCAAACAGGGGAAGCAGGATATAACAAAGATGCTAGGAAGAGCTTGGAGAAACATACATACATTCAGGCAGATACAGGTTATCAGATAGTCAGACATACATTCAATAAACAACAGAGACACAGAACACTGGACAGGGTTTAAATGTATGAACTTATTAACACAAAACCAGACACAGGTGAAAGTAATAACAGGCATGGAAAAGCAGACGAAGGGGCGGAGAAAACGAAACCAAAGAATGGAACAACCAGGAAGCAAAGGAAAATGACATGACAGGGAAACCACGGAAACAGGGATGCTACAAGGGTGGCCAATCATGAATTGTTGTTTTGAAGTCAAATGCTGATACTATGAGGGCCGATTAGGGTGAAATCAGTGAAACACTTGCTCACATGCACACTACTTGCGCATACCTATGAAACACTTACACATACCTATGAAACACTTGTGCATAAATAATCTACTACTTACATTTGCATATGATAACTTACACTTGCATATACGCACATATACACATTCATTCACTAGTGCATGAACAAAATTGAACTAGGATTGTTAGCGTGTGTGTAAGGCATTTTTTAGTGCACCTGGAAGTCATTTCATTGTAACAGGAAGGCAGATATTTAACATGTGTACAGCATGCTTATCAATACGAGGTTTGAAAATGTTTCATATTTACGCGCAAATGTTTCATAGGTATGTGTAAGTGTTCATAGGTATGCAAAAGTGTTTCATAGGTATGTGCAAGTAGTGTGTGTGTGTGTGTGTGTGTGTGTGTGTGCGCGTGTGCGCAAGTGTTCCACTGATTTCACCCTAAACGGCCCTCCATAGTTATGTATTCATGTGAACACGTTATTGTTGTTCTGTGCAGTGTCCAAGAAAAATTTCCCTGTGGGACAATATATCATCGCTACATTTTCTGGCCACCACACTAAGTTTTTAGTTCATCCTCTACACTTGTTGATGTCCATTGAGCATCTTAATGTGAGTATCTGACCTTTGAAGCACTATAATTTTGTTGCTCTAGTGACTGTGCCATTGTACTGATAATTATCCTTTGATTGGGAAGAAAAGAGAGTAATAGGAGTCTTAGCATAGTCAGCCATCCTGACCTGACTTACCTGATCATGATGTGTAACAGCATATCTTTTTCTGTAGCTGGTGTTAGAGTTTGTGTTTTTCGCTGCTCTATTCACGTTCAAGCAGGATGTCTTCTCCAGTGTAATTCCACTATTCTAATGAACGAACATTAATTGCCTAGACTATCTGGTGCCCAGTTTCTCACATATCCATAACACCTCCACTTAAGAGTTAAGATAGGTTACAGATCCTCAGAGAATGATTCAGTATCTCCTCATATGCTGCTTCCATTCTCTCCATTGGCCAATCATATCTGCAAACGAACTACTTTTTTCATGAATCTACACATTACCAATATCAGATGTCTGGACACCCAGAATTTTGTGTCTTGAAGTAACATGTACACAGTCAAGAACACAAGATCATTATGCATAAAGCTTACGTAGTCATAGTTTATTCTTGTATTGACTGATTCCTATGCTCCTCAAACCAGCTGGGTTCATTCCGAGTATAGATACACATTCCCCTCGTTGGACTGTACTGTGAGCTGTGTGTGGCTATAAAAGCAAACAAACCAGTACACAAAAGCAAACTGGTACACAGCATAACACATAAACTAAGGCATGAACAGCTAAATACCAATGAGTAACACGATTCATTATTATGCATCCAGAAACACTACCTTGTATAAAGTACTGCTAACAATGGCAGAAATTAGATGGCTACTAATTGCGATGCTAATATGATAACTAGCTATAAAGTTAAACTCACCCTCAGTTTACATTTACATTACATTTACATTTATGGCATTTAGCAGATGCTCTTATCCAGAGTGAGTTACAAAAGTACTTTGTCATTTACTCATAGAATATATGCTAGTACAGTACAGTAGGTTAGAATCAAACATGCAAATGAACTAGAATACTGTAGAATACAGGGATGACTGCTGATACCTAGAAGTACAAAATACATATGATCTATCTTAAACAATGATAAATGCTATAAACAATAAGTGCTAGAGTTTGTTAAACAACATAAACAATACCCTACAATAAGTACTAATTTAGTCAGTCAATGTGGGAGCAGTGTCAGTTGTCCTTTAAATATTCTGCAAATAGATGGGTCTTCAGTCCGCGTTTGAAGACTGCAAGGGACTCTGCTGTCTGGACAGCAAGTGGGAGTTACTTGTTACTTGTTACTTGTCTTCCATGAGGCCTGAAGTTTAGAGCCTGCTGGCAAGTTATATCATGTTCATAATATGTCTCCAAATAAGTCTGGCTGATAAAATGTAAATGGTACTTGTGTTTAAGTAATGTTAAAAACATAACTCATAATATGTGATGTCAGTTCCTATCATGCCAGCATGATAACATAAGTTTGCTCGTGTACAGGATTTTTCTTGAATGTAATTCAAGGCTATGTAATGTTAATCATACAAGTCTTCAGATTTGTAGTATGATATTTACAGAAAACAGGCTTTTCATTATCACAAACTGTCATATTGCAAATCTAGCAAAGTCTTTCTGCCTGGTTTAGGTCTATATACGTTAATATCACTCTAGTAATAATGCTTTTCACTAACTTCAGAATTTTCACACCCATGGCCCTTGAAACCATATCCATCTTGATAAACAAAGAGTTAAAAGATTCCACCCATATGTAGAGATTATTTTTCAACATTTTGGAGTCATGTTTCGTACTATAAAACTAAATAATTTAAATAAAAATATCTGTTAAACTGTACTTGTTTTAATTGTACATATGCCACTTTTAAAAGATTTATAAAGCTTTATTTATAGATTTATGGTAACTGATATTTGGCCAATAGCACATGTACCATTTTTGTGCTATGCATGAATTTTAATTATTTTTAAAATTAATTGTATAATTGTTATTATCACGGAACGCTCCGCTTCCTGCTGATCACCCAAGTACATATTTGTACTTTTAGACAACTTCACTCACTCTTGCTGGGTTGATTCTAGCCCAGTATCTAGTTTTGTGTCATTTGCACTTTTCCTCTCTTTTGTGATGTATTTTGCTATATTTTCCACATTTCTTAATTTCTATCTGTTATATCTTTATCCTCTAATTAAAGTGAAATTTAAAACATCTAGAAATCTTTTCTTCCTAGCCTGCCTTTGCATATCAGGTAGCTGACTTGCAAATCTCCCTTGTCTTTTTGGAGCTTGGTAGTCCAGCCATTTG
Source organism: Electrophorus electricus (assembly GCF_041902795.1). Classification (NCBI taxonomy): domain Eukaryota; kingdom Metazoa; phylum Chordata; class Actinopteri; order Gymnotiformes; family Gymnotidae; genus Electrophorus; species Electrophorus electricus. Next base: position 127,443 of record NW_027658704.1, on the reverse strand, counting down.
TTCTGTTTGTCAAAAGAAACATCACTATCCATCTAAATTAAAATGATGATTGTAGTGGCATTTGTTTGTATGTGTGTGTGCGCACATGTGTTTGCTAATGGACAAGGCTGTAAAATTTTTCCCCCTGACCTGATGTAGTAGGAGAAGTGGTAATTACCTCTACACAGGCAGTTGCCATCTTTTTACAGCTCTTCTCTTCATCCTTTTATCGCATTCTCCCTTACTCCTCCAGGAAGGGAGAGAACAGTGACAGAGACCACCAAGGCTGCTGAGATGCTATGAAGTACAAACAGTAAGAATCTACCCTGTAATTAGCTGGAACAAGGATTACTCTCACTCTCCCTTTCACTCTCACACCCATGCATACAGACACACACCTCTCCTTCTTTAGATATGCAGGTTAACATTAATCAGGCTAAAGAAAAGCCATTCACCTACACACGGTGACACACTACTGCTATTCTACTATTCATAAAACCACTTTCCATTTACTTTTCTTTTCTGAAGAAACATAAGAAGTCGAGTCTTTGGTGTCAGTACTTGATCCACATTACCTAGAAGTCAAATGGAGGGCTGTTTTCTGCATCTTGTCCATTATCATGATGTCTGGTTGGTTCACCACTACTTGTTTATCTGTCTGGATCTGGAGGTCCCACAAGATCTTAGTCTTGTTTTACTCTGTTGTTTTGCAACCATTTGGACTTGAGGACTTGAGAAGATCCTGCTCATGCCTTGCCAGCATCTTCTCTTCTGCTGGATTTTATTGGAGGCACCTTTGTGCAGTCAGCATATTGGGTCTTGTCTGGTGAGATACATCACTGCTTTGATGAGCCTAATGTCAGCCACTTCTGTTATCTGTCAGTGGTACATACCATGGAGGGGCTTCCCCTACCATGGCATGTTCTCTGCATCCATGGTAACCATGTCCCCTGTCTGTCTGAGGCACTCCCTCATCAACTCTTCCCTGGAGGCCATTGCTTGGATATATTCATGGATGTTTCATGTCTCACCCTGGACAGTTGATATTACACTTTGTAGACCCCTTTCCCCCTCCTTCTGTCTGGGATACAGGCTTTGGATGTTGGACTTTTTTGAAGTGTCCCAGGAATTGTGAGTAGTTTCCTGTACTTGATGTCAGCAGCTTCACATTCTTCGAAGTTTCATTAACAAGTTCTTTATTATTCATACTTTCCGAGCAGTGTTGCCAGTGATGGTTTAGGGGCCCTCATACCTCGCCTCGAGCTTGCCTGTGGCGCCTGCTCGGCCGTCCCTGTTAAAGACCTATGCCTTCTGCCCGATCTTGTACTTGGGGTCTCCCCTCTTTTTTTGTCAGCCTTCCTCTTGTAGACAGCGATCACCCTACGCAGGTTCTGGTGCGTCTCCTCCCAGGTCCATTCGCTCTCCCGGCACCATCTGTCCACTTCTGGCTGGTCCAATGTAGGATCCGTTCCAGGGGTAAAGAGGCGGCTGGTAGCTTAGAACACACAAAGGGGGTGAGGCCAGTTCCTGTGTGTCACAAGGAGTTCTGTATGTATTTCGCCCATGGGAGGTACGTACTCCATGTTTCTGGGTGGTGGTTACAATATAGGTGCAAGAACCTACACAGCTCCTGGTTGACCCATTCCACCTGCCCATTGGCCTGAGGATGGTAGCCAGACATCAAGCTAACCATGATGTTAAGGTTGCCCAGCAATTCCTTCCAAACCCGTGATGTGAATTGGGGACCTCAGTCTGAAATGATGTCCTCAGGCAGACCGAATTGCCTGAAGACCTGGCGGAACAGTAGATCGGCTGTCTCCCATGCAGTGGGCAGGGCTACCAAAGGGAAGAACCTAACCATCTTTGAGAACTGATCCACGACACTCAGGACTGTGATGTTGCCCTCAGAGACCGGCAAGTCGATTACAAAGTCCACTGCCAGATGGGACTGGTTAGTGGGGCGTAGGCAAGGGAAGGAGTTTCCCTGCCAGAGGTACCTGGCACTCACTACGTCTTTGGGCATAGCAGGCCACTGTTTGACTTGTCCTGTTTGTTACCACGCCCACTTGTCAGCACACACCTGCATATGGTTTAGTCTTGTTATGTTTGTATGTGTTTAAACTCTTGTTGGTGTGTGCATTGCTCGTGGTCACTGTTGACGTTATATGTAAGTGCCATTGTCTGGATTGTGTGTTATTAAACGTCTATCAGCGTTGAGGGAGTCTGTAAATCCTGCTCCTTGCCCTGCGACACTCGGACCGCAGTTACTTACAATTATTATACATTTTGCACATTCAAAGATAAAGAATCTAGATTCTTATAATACTTATAAAAATAGGCAATATTAATCCCCAGTGACAAAGTTTCCATTGAAAGAAAAACGTGATCCAGCATGTAGACGATAATGAAACACTCAAGTGATATAGAATCAATAAATATTTTAATCTTAAAATGCAAGGCCAAATAAAGTCAGAATAAATTTACAGAGTACTGGAGTTCAATGTAGCATTTAACATAAAGCAACATATATTATAGGTGTCATAAGATTTAAGGTCTTAATCACTCCTGCATACTTTTTAAAGATCTTTGGCTGTACATACTTGAAAGAACACATTTAGCTTCTTTTGAAAAACTGATCATACTTTTACACGATGTATTCAGAGAGACTTTTGAATTACCTAAATTCTAACCGTATGTCTCTTTGGATTTCATCATTATGTCCAGTTAATGGGCAAGAATATGGCAAATGATGTCAAAGACATACCACAGGATGTCCTTTCAAGCAAATCATAAGCACCTGTTTTCATATGTGTGGTGTATGCACTTTACGTGGCTGTATCTGCCGTCGGTTGGGAAAAGAATACCATTATACCTTATTACACACCAGTTCCCAATCAGCAATATGTGAATATCTATACACTGTGCTGTACTACATTCATAGGCACCCTCCAAAAGTTTCAGTGGTTCATTTTTAAGTGATTGTCCTTGCTCCCATTACAAACAAGCAGGGACATTTCTACTTTCTTAGCACAGAATTGGTAAAATGTAGATTTAGAGTAGGCATATGGAGTTTTTTTTAAGCAAACCATGGCAAGTGGGCTCCTGATGGAGTTGGGTGAGTCTTGAAGAGACTTGCTGTTGACCTGGTGTCCAAAGCCCATTATATCTCTGATGCTCAGTCCTAACCTCTGCATTATTTGGGATTATTTGGGATGTTTTTAGGCAGACTGTTATTCTTGGAACCAGGTGATGCATTTTTCATTAGCAGACACTTTTTTTTTTTAAAGATTTTTCCCTGGATCTTCTTTCTTTTTCCAGTTTTCTTTCCACTTTCTCAAGTTCTTGCTAGAGCTGCCACTTGTGTTTTCTGTAATGCTTTCTCCCTTCAACATGTCTGTAAAACTACCAAAATAATCACAAAGAACAATATTGACATTTCTGTTATTGTGACATCCCCATCACCTGTGCCCTTGTCCATGTGTTGGTGATCACTACAGTGTCATGTGTTTTTATTTATCTGTTCTCTGTGTATCTTCCATGTGCAATGTGTTCAACACCTCCTCTGTTTCATTCCCATTCATTAGTCAAAGTGTTTCACCTGTTCTCACTTAAGTTCTTGAATCCCTGGTATATTTATACAAATTTTTCATTCCACTCCCACCAGTTACTGTGTTGCTTCTATGTACTCTATGTATTACTTTTGTCTATACATTAATTTGTATTCAACCTCTTGCTTCTCAATGCTACTAACACCTGCATCCTACCTGACCTCATCACAGTTACTCTCAGTACAGATTTCAGTGGTGTGCATACATTTGCATAACATCCTATAACTTTAAATACCAACCTGAAATGCTTAAAATTAAGATACAACTGCAATTACTAGTCATAAATCTGACATTCATCTTTAATGGCTAAGTCCTTATCTTGAAGGCCTTACCTGTGGCCTTTATAGTGGTGCATGTACATATAGTGGTGTAGTTAGGCTGCTGAGTGCAACTGTTGATGCCTTTTTTGTGGTTCTACATTTAGCCTGGGTTATCTCCCACTGTCTCCTCTTGGACATCTGCTCCCATTTATTGAATTCACTAATAGTCTTCCCTGATTCCTCTGTCTCTTTTCCACATTTCCTTTTCTAGGTATTTCTAGATCAGCATCTTTATGGACATGACTGTCTATGCTGCACTTAAAGCCATTCTCATGGTATCTGTCATATTGTTAGATTACATTTGTATGTATAAAAATTTGTCCATGACTTAAACATACTTATTTGAATGATTTCTACATTTACAGAGTTACTTTCTTCTATATTTGTCAACCCCGTTTCCCTGAAATGGTAACAAGGTTGACAGCAGGCCCGCAACTGGGGTGGATATTGTCCCCAAGTATTTCTCTCTGTCGCCCCAAGCAAAAAGCAAGCAAAGGCTATATTTCTTGTGCCATTCTTTCTGAACCCATCACCAAACTGCATTTTTGCTGTTCATTGTACATTTACATTTACATTATTTACATTGTAAAGCTACTTCTTTGCCTATTGTAGGCTCTTTGAAACATATAAAACTGGCAGACTGCAATGTGCAGCACAGCTAGTGGCATTAGCTAGTGGAAGCTAATCTCCGTTAGCTTGACCTGTTAGTATAATTAATATCTTTTTGCATTTTTTAAATTTTGTGCATTTTACAGTTAATAAACCTGTACTGACAAGAAAACTTGTAATGCATATTTTTCTGAGAAAAACACACAACTGGACTTGCCAATACCACATCTGCTAGCTCCTCCACATCAAGTCAGACCCCAGTTTCTGATAGCTATGCTCAAGCTGAAGCAGCTCATAGCTTGAACGATTCCACGCTGTCATAGGCAATTTTGAAAGCTTTGCAAAGAGCATATTTGGCCACACAACGCATTTACATCTTAAGTGTACGCATTTGAAGACACATGCTCATGTTTAATTATTTCTTTAACACATATTTTGATTTTAGTCAGTATCAGTAGCTATGCTATCATCATTTACCATCAGGGTCAGCTGCAAGCCCTTTTTCTGAGCTATTTTATTAAATATTAAGCAATCCCCTACAATTATAGGAACCAATTTTCAGATTTATTAATTCTAATCATCTTTCACTAGTTAATAGTGGTTGCTGTTTTTCTTTTTGAAGAAATTCCACAAAACATGCTGCATTTCTGGAGTTATCCAAGACAGATGCATGTCCCCCTAACCCTCCACTGATTACCAATGAAAAGAGAAAGCCCATGATTCTACAAAACCACATCATCTGTACTGTCCTGATAGCTGTTTAACATGAGGAATTCCTGATATACCCAAGGCATCTTTATTTGTTAATAGCACATATGGTTAGAATGAAAATACTGATAACAGACATTTTAAATGACATCACATTATTCCAAAGGAGGTAGAAAGGGAAATTAAGGAAAATATGTTTTACAAAGGGGATTGTCACCATTGCCATCCCCTTGTATCTCTCCTCAAATCAAGCCCTAAATGTAGTTCTTTTTTTCAAAATATGACTAAAGGCATGCCCACCCATTATGTTTGTCGTGTCTTTGCTACTTCACCAACTTGTACAACCACAACAATAAACAGACGTAAAGTGCACACAGCATGTTCTTTAAACATGATTACTTCTACGTGGAGTGATACACATGTAGTTACACACTGAACTGTATCTAATTCCTAGTAGTAGTTCTAAGAGTTACTCAATACATAACAATGTTTTACTGCCCCACCAGCCAAAGCAGTCCAGAACCAGGGCTGGCTGATAGTAACAGGGCTGAAGAATAAATGCAAATCTGTTTATAGCTAGCTACATGGCTACACCAAAAGTCAATTTTATTAAAATTAAAAATGTGAAAATCTAAAAAAGAAATCACTTTTTTTGGGGGGTGAAAGTATTGATGTTTTATGCCACTCAGGCGTAACATCATAAAACATCAAGAAATATAAAGTATGAATAAGATAGACTTAGTGGTGCTTCAGTCTCATTCAAAGAGATGATGCAACTTCCTGTTGATCATATGATTTCTGGAATACTTCATTATTCTACAGCAGTGTTTACTGCATGGTATCAGGGTTAATGTGGGATTAAGGGACCCCTCCCCACTATATTTAAAATAATATATTAACATTTCAAAAATACAGTTTAGCAAAATGAAGACACTTTACACTTAATTTAAAAGGTAAAAATACAGTTTACTGAGGGTAAATTAGCATTGAAAAGGCCAACTAAATGAAAATATTCAAAGTCAGGCACAGGCCAATTTGCTAACAGGAGCATAAAACTTGTATAAATTATTTAGAATAATATTCCTTATATTAAAATTAGCTCTATGATGAAAACAACTAATATACTGAAAACATATGTGAAGGATTTTAATATAGTTATTACAATTTTATTGAGGAACAATTTTCAGGGATAAAAAAAAAAAAAAGTACCCTTTTAGTCAAATCACCCAGATAACTGCCTTTGAGACAAACATAAAAGTGTAGTCTGATGCGGAGGGTCACCAGGGGCATCATGGGAGGCATTGGGGAGCACCACTGTTGAGGAAAATTAAAGAAACGGCACACCCTACAGTCTTGTACACCTAAGCAGGTACATGCAAATATGGTGTGAGGGTGTAGGTGCAAGTATTGCCAGACTGAAAAGGAGCAGTGCAGCTGATCAAACTATAAACAAAATGTAATAGCTATATTGCTGTACACCACTGTTTTAAACTTTTTAACCTTAACTGTTTTTCTGAGTTTGTTTTATGGGAGAAAGTTGCTTCTGGCAGTGTAGTTATTAGCTAGTTCATCTACATGCTATGCTCACTGCTCTGTCATCCTGTGTGCCAAATGGTTGGAAATATCACACTGTAGAAATAGAGCACTATTTAAAACTATTCTAGCAACGTTGCTGTGCCACTGCTTCAACCAAGAAGATACATACACAGCAGAGCTTGTTTGACATGGAGGATTATGGTTTGACATTAAGCATTCTCCTGGTAGCCCTGTAAGTTATCTTATATTGTTGGTGGTGTAGAAGTACTTTTACTTTTTGTGTGAATGTTTCAATTTGCATCTACACTTTAAAAGTATTGGAGATATTTGCAGAGCCTATTAGATTACTCTCTTTTTTGCAGACAGCAAAGACCTATAGCTTCAACATTGACTCTTGTCGTCTTCTGTTTACAATTTTTTACAACTTCCAACTTGGGCACACTTTTTCTGTCTTTTGTCTTCCTTTACTTCCTTGTTGTGGTTCCATTTCTTAGTTTTGTTGTCTTTGCCCTTCATGATTTGCACCATGTATTTGATCCCTGTGTTTGTGCTGTCATGTTGCTGGTCATTGTGTATCCAAGGCACTGTTTATTTGATGCTCTTTTGTGGTTTTGCTGCCTGTATTTGTATGCCTAGTGTTAGTCATGTTCGCGTGTCAGTTATTTGTGTATATCCCTCCTTATGTAAATCATGTTGTTCGTTATAACTTGATTCCCTTTTCTGTTGCCATGTATTTGTGTTTACGATGTAGTACCGGATTATCCATGTTGGCTCATTGACCCTGGACTGTTATACTGGTTAAGATTCTGGGTTTGCCCATAAAAAAAAACTTGCTCTTCTCAATGTATGCATCCGCCTTCTAACTGCTCAATGTTACATTTTTAAAAATATATATAGAAAAATTTGTTGCCTCAACAAATACAGATACAAATACAGGGCTTTCTGTTCATCCGTAGTCCCTGTCATTGTTCTTTGACAGATGTCAGGACTCAGGTACCTGACTGGTAGTCTGTGAAAGCAATGTCTGGCCAACAGCATAATAATGGTGGTAGTATTCTCTGGGTGAAAAGGAACATTCCAGAATGTACTTTTTGAAAAATTAAGAGGAAATAACGGTACTGCTCAGTTTTCATTATTTCTTCATGAGTATGTAAGGATGAATCCCCTTTTTCATTCTCTTATTTTGTTTTTTAAATTGAACACAAATTTTAATGGAAAAACTTTCCTGCTTTTCTTTATGATTAGTATTAGTGTTCTGCACTGAAGTCCTTCGTGACTTTCTCACTGATGCCATCATGAGACTGAGCAAGTTGTTCATGCTGTGCATTCTATCATGTAATAATGAATAAAGTTTGCCTTTTAACTCGGTTCTAACTTGAATCTGCCTCAAGCAAAGTAGCTGAACCTCAGGGCTACACAAGGAAATTCTAGACTGCTGTAGAGATGTCTTTTGAATGAGCATATTGAATGTCCATTATTTGCTTATTATGCTACTGTGTGTATCTTAAATATAACTGAAGTGGCACCTATGAGATGCTGAATATTCCATTACTCTACTATGCTCTGTTATCTGGCTCACAGACCCAAGTACATATTTGTACTTTTAGACAACTTCACTCACTCTTGCTGGGTTGATTCTAGCCCAGTATCTAGTTTTGTGTCATTTGCACTTTTCCTCTCTTTTGTGATGTATTTTGCTATATTTTCCACATTTCTTAATTTCTATCTGTTATATCTTTATCCTCTAATTAAAGTGAAATTTAAAACATCTAGAAATCTTTTCTTCCTAGCCTGCCTTTGCATATCAGGTAGCTGACTTGCAAATCTCCCTTGTCTTTTTGGAGCTTGGTAGTCCAGCCATTTGTTCTGTTTGTCAAAAGAAACATCACTATCCATCTAAATTAAAATGATGATTGTAGTGGCATTTGTTTGTATGTGTGTGTGCACACATGTGTTTGCTAATGGACAAGGCTGTAAAATTTTTCCCCCTGACCTGATGTAGTAGGAGAAGTGGTAATTACCTCTACACAGGCAGTTGCCATCTTTTTACAGCTCTTCTCTTCATCCTTTTATCGCATTCTCCCTTACTCCTCCAGGAAGGGAGAGAACAGTGACAGAGACCACCAAGGCTGCTGAGATGCTATGAAGTACAAACAGTAAGAATCTACCCTGTAATTAGCTGGAACAAGGATTACTCTCACTCTCCCTTTCACTCTCACACCCATGCATACAGACACACACCTCTCCTTCTTTAGATATGCAGGTTAACATTAATCAGGCTAAAGAAAAGCCATTCACCTACACACGGTGACACACTACTGCTATTCTACTATTCATAAAACCACTTTCCATTTACTTTTCTTTTCTGAAGAAACATAAGAAGTCGAGTCTTTGGTGTCAGTACTTGATCCACATTACCTAGAAGTCAAATGGAGGGCTGTTTTCTGCATCTTGTCCATTATCATGATGTCTGGTTGGTTCACCACTACTTGTTTATCTGTCTGGATCTGGAGGTCCCACAAGATCTTAGTCTTGTTTTACTCTGTTGTTTTGCAACCATTTGGACTTGAGGACTTGAGAAGATCCTGCTCATGCCTTGCCAGCATCTTCTCTTCTGCTGGATTTTATTGGAGGCACCTTTGTGCAGTCAGCATATTGGGTCTTGTCTGGTGAGATACATCACTGCTTTGATGAGCCTAATGTCAGCCACTTCTGTTATCTGTCAGTGGTACATACCATGGAGGGGCTTCCCCTACCATGGCATGTTCTCTGCATCCATGGTAACCATATCCCCTGTCTGTCTGAGGCACTCCCTCATCAACTCTTCCCTGGAGGCCATTGCTTGGATATATTCATGGATGTTTCATGTCTCACCCTGGACAGTTGATATTACACTTTGTAGACCCCTTTCCCCCTCCTTCTGTCTGGGATACAGGCTTTGGATGTTGGACTTTTTTGAAGTGTCCCAGGAATTGTGAGTAGTTTCCTGTACTTGATGTCAGCAGCTTCACATTCTTCGAAGTTTCATTAACAAGTTCTTTATTATTCATACTTTCCGAGCAGTGTTGCCAGTGATGGTTTAGGGGCCCTCATACCTCGCCTCGAGCTTGCCTGTGGCGCCTGCTCGGCCGTCCCTGTTAAAGACCTATGCCTTCTGCCCGATCTTGTACTTGGGGTCTCCCCTCTTTTTTTGTCAGCCTTCCTCTTGTAGACAGCGATCACCCTACGCAGGTTCTGGTGCGTCTCCTCCCAGGTCCATTCGCTCTCCCGGCACCATCTGTCCACTTCTGGCTGGTCCAATGTAGGGTCCGTTCCAGGGGTAAAGAGGCGGCTGGTAGCTTAGAACACACAAAGGGGGTGAGGCCAGTTCCTGTGTGTCACAAGGAGTTCTGTATGTATTTCGCCCATGGGAGGTACGTACTCCATGTTTCTGGGTGGTGGTTACAATATAGGTGCAAGAACCTACACAGCTCCTGGTTGACCCATTCCACCTGCCCATTGGCCTGAGGATGGTAGCCAGACATCAAGCTAACCATGATGTTAAGGTTGCCCAGCAATTCCTTCCAAACCCGTGATGTGAATTGGGGACCTCAGTCTGAAATGATGTCCTCAGGCAGACCGAATTGCCTGAAGACCTGGCGGAACAGTAGATCGGCTGTCTCCCATGCAGTGGGCAGGGCTACCAAAGGGAAGAACCTAACCATCTTTGAGAACTGATCCACGACACTCAGGACTGTGATGTTGCCCTCAGAGACCGGCAAGTCGATTACAAAGTCCACTGCCAGATGGGACTGGTTAGTGGGGCGTAGGCAAGGGAAGGAGTTTCCCTGCCAGAGGTACCTGGGGCGTTTTGCTGCGTGCGCAATCAGGACAGAAAGCCACATACCTCACTACGTCTTTGGGCATAGCAGGCCACCAATAATGTGCTCCAATTAGTTGCGTGGTGCAGGCTGCGCCTGGGTGACCTGTCCCCAAGGATGTGTGTGCCCACTTGATAAGTGCGACTCGTTGTGCCGGGGGGACATAGAGGCGATTGTGGACATTGTGGATAAGGATTAGCAGCCTTGATCTGTCGGTTCAATTCCCACTCCAGGAACACCAAAATGCAGGTGGGCAAGAGAACTGGCTCTGAGCTCATGGACCACGCTTCTGCTGTGTATTGTCGAGAGAATGCGTCCGCTCGGGTGTTCTTCTCTCCCAGCCTGTAGGTGACCTTGAACTGAAACCGGGAGAAGAAGATTGACTGCCTGGTGTTTAGTCTTTTGTGAAAGCACTGCACCCACTCCTATTTCGGAGGCCTCTACCTCTAGCACGAAAGGTCTCTCAGGGTCCAGTTGTTGCAAGATGGGAGCAGTCGCGAAGGTGTTCTTGAGCTCCTTGAAGGCCTTGTCGACCTCCTGAGTCCATTTGATCTTTCTCACAGGTCCCCAGAGCTGGTCTGTGAGGGGCCTTGCCAGCGAACTGAAGGATCTAATAAACCTCCTGTAAAAGTTGGCAAAGCCCAGAAAGCGTTGTAGTGCTTTGCATGTAAGCAACTTTGGCCACGCCTTCACTGCCTCCACCGCCTCCACCTTGCCTGGTTGCATACCCACACACCCTTGTTGAATGGCGTACCCTAGGAAGTCGACCTCCTTACGATGGAACTCGCACTTCTCTGCGTTACAATACAGGTGGTTCCCTAATAGGGTCTGTAGCATGGCCCGTACGTCGCGCACATGTTGGTTCTGGGAGGGGGAGTAGATCAAAATGTCGTCGATATATGCGACAATGGATCTTCCCAAAAACTCCCTCAGAACCTCATTAATATAGGCCTGGAAAATCGACAGGGCCATTGCCAGACCGTACGGCAGAACTAAATACTCATAGTGGCCCGTGGAGGTGCTGAAGGCTGTTTTCCATTCGTCTCCCTCCTTGATCCAGATTAGGTTGTATGCGCTTCGTAAATCCAGTTTTGTGAAATACCGGGCCCCTCTCAGTTGTTCTAGTGCAGCTGGTACCAGGGGGAGGGGATAGGGGGTACTGCACCAGCAGCTTGTTGAGTCCTTGGTAGTCCACACAAGGTCTCAGGCCCCAGTCCCTCTTCTTCATGAAGAAGACTCCTGCTAATACCAGAGAGGTAGAGGCTCGAACATACCCTTGTTGCAGTGCCTCTTTGATGTACTGTTCCATAGCTCGCTCCTCCTCCTGAGAGTAGATCCTGCACCGAGGGGGCACTGCTCCCTTCTTGAGTGTTATGGCACAGTTCCAATCTTGATGCAGTGGAAGCCGCATGGCTTTGCTGGGGCTGAAGACCTGCTCCAGGTCCTGGTACTCTGAAGGAATGGGTACTCGCCTATCAACATCCGGGCTTTTTATTGAAGTAGCCTGGAGGGGTGCAGCCTTGTTGGGGAAGCACCTCCGATGGCAGGACGGTGCCCACTGCAGGATCTGGTTTTTCGCCCACAACATCTGTGGATTGTGCACACGCAGCCACGGCAAGCCTAGGGTGTGGGAGTGAGACGGACCAGGCAGGAGGAAGAAACTGATGCGTTCCATATGCTCTTCCTGGGTGACAAGGAGAACCCAGGGAGTCACATGGCAGATGTATCCTGTATCCTGTACGCTTAGTGAGGAGGGCAGAGCAATGGCCTTGATACCTAGCTTCCTCGTAAAGCCCCAGTCCATGACATTCCCTGCAGCTCCCAAATCTACTAGGGCATAAGCTGACAGTACACAGCCTTTGCATGAGACCTTAACCGGTATTCTAAACAGGGGACGAGAGGTAGAACAACTCACCCTACTGGCGCCTCTTCCTCCCCGCTGTACCCTGGCTACATCCAGCTGCATGGGCTCCTCAGGCGTGTCGGTTTGCCGGGCGGGTCCAGCCCCGGTTCGTTGCATAGCCTCCCGTTGCACACACCATTGCCTTTCTTACAGAAGGCAGTCGAATGTTATGGCTAGGTGAACCACTTCATTTAGGGTGTTCTCCTCCTGTTTACATGCTAGCTCCGCCTGTAGATCAGCCCGCAGCCCATTCACGAACACGTCAATCTGCGCGGGTTCGTTCCAGTGTGTTCCTGCCACTAAGGTCTGGAATTCCATGGCATAGTCAGCTGCGGATTTCAATCCCTGCCTCAAGCGCAACAGTGATTGCTCGCAAAGCCTTCCCTGATGGGGATGGTTAAATACCGAGCGTAGTTCTGATAAATCCCGCATAATTGTTCATAAGCGGGGAGTTATTTGTGACCAGAACTGCACCCCATATACGTGCTTTTCCCGTGAGCCTTGAGATGACAAACGAGACTTTCGCTTGGTCGGACAGCCGCAGCTGGTATCCAAAGAACAGCTCGCACTGCACAATAAAACCTTCGCAGGTCTCGGGGTTGCCTTCGTATGCCTCAGGGGAGGCAATCAACCCTTTAACCCTTTCGTGTACCAGTGGGTTGACGGGGGAGCTCGCTCTTTGCTCGGTACTTACGGACATTCAGTTGATGTACTGGCCGAGCGTCTGCACCATAGAGCGAATCTCCCCAATATCCTGTCTTTGCTGATCCAGCACTGCCATCTGGACAGCCAACAGGTGAGCCCATTCAGGGCTGCTCGCTTCTCTTCCAGGTGGCTGCACATTCTGTGACAGGGGTGACAGAGAGGAAGCGAGAGGTGAAGTTCCATTAACAAGTTCTTTATTATTCATACCTTCCAAGTAGTGTTGTTGAGTCTAGTGGATCCTTAGGAGCGGAGTAGCGTCTCTCAAGTAGGTTCGCGTAGTTTGACTACTAATGTGCAGCGCCGTCCTTCCGAACTTGTGGGTGTATAAATATGCGTGCAGGTCAATGAGATACAGGTGTACCCTGTCAGAAGACAGGTGATTGCGAGTGAGGAAAGTGCATGACACGGTCCTGGTCCGGCAGGACCGTGTTCCCCCCCCCCCCCCCCCTTTGGGTACTGGTCTACCGTGACAACAAGATGAAGTATCATGCCATTGAGCTCATATTAAACTTGTTCAAGCTTTATATTTCTTTGTAACCCTCTACCCACCAATTTGGCTAATAAAGGATAAACAACTTGTTCAACAAGTTGTTGGATAAATAAGTTGGATAAAAAACAAGGAAAACCTGATGTAATGTGGGGTGATAGTGAGGATGCAAACACTGAGAAGAGTGAGATTTATTAAGGGCAATTCCAGGGTTGATCAGGGTTGTTAAGACAGCCCAGAGCTGAATAGCCAGATGATCCAGAACAAGAAACAAAACCAGGATACATAATAAATGTAAGGAAATGAAACACACACCAAACTCAGAGAGACTTGAAACAAGCTAAAAAGGAAGTACAGAAACATGGGAACAAAACACGGCTAAATACATCCAACAACAAAACCAGACCAGACATGTAAGATCAATAACCATCAAAACACTGGGTTTAAATACATGATATAATGAGACTACAACAAGGAACATTTGAAACTAATAACTAATACATGATGGAGAAAACCAAACAAGGGGCAGAACAGAGAGGTAAAACCAAAACAAAAATGCACGTGGAAAAGAAAACCAGAAAGTAAAACAAAACAAGATGCACATGACCGGTTGTTAGGGAGTTGGGATGCCAGGAGGCGCCAACCATGACACCTGATCAATGACAACCTGGACACTGACAAATCACTTGCAAGAGGCTTCCAACAAGACTGTGTATAAAATTAAATAACATCAAGATCAAGATAAAGCCCCTTCTTCATTCCCTTAGTTATTTAACCACATAATTAACCAGCATGTGTTCCTGCTGTTTGGCTCATTGTTTGTGAAATGGCTTTTCACATGTGTTGGTTATATCAGCTAAATTGCTTAAATGTGTGAACCGTGGAACATTTTAAAAACATTTTTGTGAAAAGCACTACATGACTGAGAAGCATGCTCATGCTGCAGACTGACTTTATGATATGAACAGGAAGACAAAAAACTGAACCCTCAAGAGGTGAATGGTGCTGCTATGCTCAAATGTGAAGTTTACTCGCTGGTTCGGAAATGCTAAAATGAGTCCCTTAAAATAATTGTACTTTTTTTGTGTGTGTGTGTGTGTGTGTGTGTGTCCATGCGTATTTGTGGAATATGAATCTTGAGGACCTGGAGAAAAAGAACATTTATCAGCAGCCTTCTGGTACAACCTTATGGTTTTAGCACCAGCTGTAGCATGAACAGCCTTCAAACCAGTAGCTCCATTTATTCATGCATCAGATATTTCAGAGTTGTGGTGTAGGAACAAAGTCCTTGGGCATATTGTCATCCTCATTGTCATGGAAAAAGCAAAAACTACTTTCTTACTTAGTAAAGATGTTTTCTGCTTCTCCACAGCTACAGTGTAATTACTGTTGCTATTGGGAAACATTACAAAAAATTGCTCAGTCACTTTTCACTATTAAAATCAGGTGTGTGTGAGTGTGTAAGTTATTTGTGTGCACGAGAGGTTTTTCACTGTAGGGTCATCAGAATTTGAAATGTGGCAACAGCTCAGGGTAAAAAAAAAAAAGCATACAAAAAGCGTTTGAAAATAGCCACTAAAGGAACAGTTAAGTTTTTTATAATATATGTAAGACTTGATCAGAGACATTTTTATGCAAACTGTTATTTAGTCTCAAAACTTTCCTCTCATCTTTAAGGAGAACCAGGCTGTCTTGTTTCCAGTAGTTTCTAATTGTCGAAGAGTTTTTCCTTTCCACTGTTGACCTCGACTTGCTCACTGGGGGCTTGGAATTGGACATTGGTAAAGTTGCTTTGTGACATCTGTTGTAAAAAGTGCTATATAAATAAATGTTTCATTTTATTTGATAATGTGTGCAACATCTCTCAGTAGAATTGGTGAGACAGTATGGGTAACAAACATGTTGATCTGTTTTAGCCTCAGAGTGTTTGTGCTTGTTCATTTGAAACATATATCAATAGGTACATATAGGCATTGTAATAAGCCAATCTGAGTGGTGAGTTCTTAAATCTGTTTGATAAGAAGCTTCTCTCAGTGATATTTCAGAGATATGCAGTTTGCTTCTTTTCTCAGCTGCAAATTTCACAAGCACCTCTTCTTCTGTTTGTAACCAAATAAATGTGTGTGTGTATGATCCTGGTGGATTTATATGTTAAACAATTACCGAAAGTTATGACCTGTCTGGAGCTGACCCAGTGTGGGACAAACTCCTGTATATTAATTTGTTATTATAGGAATACTTCCTTTATGATCCACATTAATGCAATGAAAGCAACTTACTCCAGAAGAACTGACAGACAGTCTATATTGTCTAAACACTGAAAAAAATTAAGTAGATTCAAAAGAAAGAATAAACAAATGAATAATAATAAATTTGCAGACAATTTGAAACAATAGTGCAAAGTTATTCCAAATATAAATATGTAGAGATCACCTTTCCTCTAAATGCTGCATGAAAGTTAAAAACTCTATCTATCTGGCATTATTCCTCCTGTAATGTTTATCACAGTTTCAAACATGCAAAGTACAGGCCAACGAGCAGCTACCAAACTAAATGTTAATTAAATTATATCAGTGTCTGTATAGTACAATTCAGGTAAATTACAGGTAAATGCCATAATGAGTATTGTAGTATATACCACTATATAGAGTAGTATGCAGTATATGCTAGTGTAGAATTGATACATTGGAACAAAAACAAAAAAACAAAAGGGAAAATTCACAGAATAAGAGTGGGGAGTACAGGCATGAAGTCATAAACCAGAAAAAAAGTCCCAACCAAACCATGAAAATAGTTTCTACCAAACAGTACCAAAATAACAAACCAGGAAAACAGTCCCCACCAAACATTAGTCACAAAATAACAAGGAGCAAGAATATAAAAAACTGAGAAACCATACAGCAGATACATAAGGATCAGAAATACTGACTTGAAAGTTGGACAGACTTCATAACAATACAGAGGAATAATTTAATATAAACAGCAAAGATAATGAGTCCTTATAGTCCACAGGTTAAATTCATTAGATTCTTTGGCGATCAGTCAGAATTCCGGGAGTAGAACCTCTGTTGTTGAGAGGCAGAAGTGGGAATGGGTGCCATCTGGTGGGATGTGGTTTTTATTAACAAAACTGAAACAAATGAACAATAACAAGTTGAAAGTAACAAAATGAACAAAAGGTGAAAGGGACTGTCTATTTCCAGATAAAATTGTCCCATGGTATTTTTAGCCATTTTCTTGCCTCGTTTTATTTAAATAGTGACAGTTTCTGACTTTTGTCATGACTTCTGATTCTGGGACTGACAAATATAGTGTTTTAAAATATTTTTAAGACATACATAACATGAGAAGTAAACTATGGGCTACACCACATTTGTTCACATTATTGTGAATAGTGACAAAAATGACAGTAACGTTATCCTATTTCTGCTAATCTTCTGATAAAGCAGTAACACTCATTGTGCAAATGCTTGAGTCAGCAGCATCTGTGTCTGTTTAACTGGATAATGGAATATCCTATAGCATAATTCAGTACTACTTTAGGATCACTACATGTCCTCTTTTTCTGGACCTCTTTTTGGGATCTATAAAATGTTTCCAGGCAGGATTTCTAAAGTGTCTAAAACATCTGGGATTTGGCTTTCCTTTCATTTTGGCATTTGAGGTCTACATTTGCCATACACCATTTGGCTGTTTTTGCATTGTTTTGACCATGCAATATAGGTCCCACCTTCTTGCCTCCTAAAATCGATTGATCATGTACACACTAGAAGCAACCATTGATTACACTGATTCTCGGCATGTATGTAGCTGCTTCACAGAAATGTATGGCTAGAAAGAATACATGAAATTTTATATTTTGTATGGCACCTTAACAAGGCCTAAAAATGCCAAAACATGGAGCTGATAGAGATGCTCTGGGGGTTAGGCTGTTTTTTGCAATGTCCGTTTTGTCTGTGTACATCATGCATGTGACAAAATAAGTGTAAGTCTAATAAAACAAAAGAAAAATAAATCTGACAATTTTAGACTGAAAATCCATATTAGACTAGATGTAAAGTGCACATAGGAATTGCACATCTCACTTGTTAAAACAGCTTTTTCATATCTAAAATAGATTGATCTTCAGGTAAGCATACCAGGGTATATCAGAACTACTGAAAAGTGTGAAGTAGTGGACTTTTATAGAAATTGAATTTCATTTACTCTATGACCATAAAAGTACATTAACTTTATACATTTTAAAATGTCTTTTATTAAGGAACAACTGAATGGAGAGGAATAAGACCATCTGGCCATATAGGCTCTGAAGGCAATTGTTACTGGACCTGTCTAATAAATAATAAGTCTAATAAATATATTCATTAAAATTTTGAAAAATAAGTTATGGTCACCCTATGTAGCCTTGTTAAAGAAAGATATTTCATAAAGTTGGAGTACCAAGGCTGGCATACATATTATCTTCCATATTAAATACTTTGGCATTAAATAAAAATGAGCCTATAGTTTGCATTCGGCTAGCTTCCTTCAGGCTAACCTGCTCCAAGCTGTATTTGCAATATACAACAGAGCTCACACCATTAACAGCACGGCTTTAAACAAGCATGTTTTATTCCAAATGCTCCAGGTACGGCTGACAAATGTGGAATGTTTCCTGGGTTTAGAGGCTAATGACTGGAAAACATTGCAGGAATGTATTTTTGTGCACGCTTTTATAGCCTGAAGTTAAAACACCGGCATGCTAACCCGTACAAGACGTTCTGCCCTCCATGATGAAAGTGTATGCTTTTGCTGCATTTGCAAGGAAATCTTTTATATTTGGTGTTATTCAGATTGGCAGACAGATTTGAACAAGTAAGAGTTAAGCTAACTGTTTTGTCAGTATTCAAAATGCAACATTCTAACACTGCATTCTAATTCCACTGGTGTGACCACTAACAAGGGAGCAGCCACTCCAAATCCAAAACCGATTGGATTATACTTGTTAAAGGGTTAGTGTTGCCAGCTACTCAAAAGGGACTAAATCTAGGGACAAAGGTGCTAAGATGGCAAAGAACCTACACTAGAAATACACCACAGTTACTACTTTTGATTATACATTTTCCAGACACTTTTATCCAAAGCAACTGACAATTATGACTGAGTACAACTTGAGCAATTGAGGGTTAAGGGCCTTGTTCAGGGGCCCAACAGCAGCAACTTAGCAGTGGTGGGGCTTGAAACAGCAACCTTTCAATTACAACTAAAGTACCCTAACCACTGAGCTACCGCAGCCCTACATATGTAGCTGCATGTATGACACAATCCAAGTAGCCAACGTCTCCCAAATAAGTTTATATGAGAGTGACAAGAGACAAATACCATCAAAAGGAAAACACCCTAGCAGTATTAAAGGCACCCCACTGAGGTGCATACATCATGAGGAATCCAATCGTGATGGCAAGTGCTTGCACTGTTAAAATTGAGGATGTACTGAGCACTGGGCTATATGCTGTCATAAGCAGAAAACATTCATTCTGAAATGTCATTCTGAATGAGACAATATCTGCTGCCATCACAGAAACTGAAAAGACATGCTCAAGAAAACCAGAGACCCAGATAGTGCAGTGCTGCCTTAGAGGGATCTGGTGCTTAGTGTTATGGGATACAGGATCTCGGTATACTACAAAGTTCCTGCCAGATTTGGAAGTTGCCTGCTGGATAAAGGAGAACTGAACCACACAACAACCAATGGGAAAAATATGCTCTGTGAGGGTTGGATAGAGATTTCATTCATCTTGCCAGGTAACAGAATCTTATAATCCCAGTGTTGGTGAGTACTAGTCCACTTGAGAGACCTTTTATTGGATTTAGTGTGATTGAAGCATTAGCTCAAAGCCTGAGCTTGGCACTGGAAGAGGATTTAAAGTGTAGTTCTGAAAGTCATACTGCTAGAGTGGGACAGCAAGACATCATTGTTCCTAAATGTGGCATCATAAAAGTGAATTGTGCCAGATTAAACAGGAACATACCTAAAAGGGTAGATATGTTGCTCTAACCTAATGACAACAGCTTTTTGTCTTAATGGCCCAAAAAGAAGTAGTATTATTTTCAGATGAAAAAGCAGCCATAACTGTGAAAGTTGAGAATAGAACAGAGAATGACATCATAATCCAAAAATGAATAGTGTTTGGCTTGTTACATGTTGTTGATGCAATATATCTGGTTCAGCTCAAAATTCCATCTGAAAAAGAAAAATAAGAGATCAGAGATAGAGTTAAATATTGAAGCTGAGCTATCATGAGAGTTAAAGTTGTTGGAAGCATGGGATCTGCCAATCAACCTTAGTCACTTACTGAACAACAAGAAAAGGTTCGCAAATTGCTGAGAGAGGACTGCTATACCAACTATTATATCAACTGTTGCACCAAGAAGTGAAACATCATATACAAGATTTACTGCGCTGAGGATGGATTGAGAAATTTTACTACTACTAATCATTTATCATTTGCATTAGAAGGAAGGATGGAAATCTATGTTTATGTGTTTATTATAGGCAGCTAAACCAAAATACACTTTCAGACTATATTGCCCTATACCATGAATAGGGGATTAGGGGATTAGAGGAAAGTGTATCATCAGGGTTTTGTCAGTAAGGAAAGCAGGGCATACACAGCATTTATCACACCATGGGGATTATGTCAGTGGGAGAGGAATCCTTTCATCTTCACCAATGCCTCAGCAGCATTCAAACATGAAGGGCTATATCTAGGTAATCTGAGAGATGAGATCTGTGTTCTCTGCCTTAACGATATCTTGTTTATTGGTGTTTATGATGTTTTGATACTATCCTTGAAAATGTACAGAAAGTCCTTCAACAGACAATGTAGAATTAAACTCAGAGCCAAGAAGTGTTTCTTCTTTAAAAGAGAAGTATGCTATGTGGGAAGAGTATTCACTGAGAATGTGTATCAGATGAACGCCAAGGAGGTTTAAGCTTTCCAAGCCCTAAAAAATGACAAACTGAAGACTGTCAGAGGTGAAAATGTTGGTAGGCTTCCTGTGTCAGCCTACCTTGCTGACTCTCAATTCCTTATATGAATAAAGCTGTTCTACCTGCTTTTGGTGTATCCAAAGACTAAGACAAACAATAAGTCTCAAAATCTTCTTCCTAGCATTGTCCTGCCAGTGCAGGGTCAGCTGTTCAGATATTTGAATGCCACTTCACTTGATCAAATGCGTCATCTGGGCGCAAGTGTACAGCCTTCAGATCCACATTAATTGCATCTTGCCATCTTTGTTTCGGTCGTCCGCATGGTCACCGGCCATTAACCTCAAGATGGCAGGCAATGCTGGCAACAGTATCTGGAGCTGCATGTCAAACATGGCCAAACCAGCACAAGCATCCCTATCTCACTTTCACCACAATGGACACAATACTGAATTGTTGTCGGGTCATATAATTGGTAATATGGTCGTGGAGGGATACACCCAATGTCCAGCAAGCCATACGCATCTCCATGGCATGGAGATGCCATTCAGCCGCTCTCGTCACTGGCCAGCATTCTTATCCATAAAGTGCAACAAATCCTGACTATCACCCTATGCCATGAATACAAGAGAGAGAAAACCTTGGTGGCAACTCCTGGTTCACTGTGTTGGATTAGGGGAAAGTGTATCATCAGGGATTTGTGAGCAAGGAAAGTAGGGCATACACAGCATTGATCACACCATGGGGATTATATGAATGGGAGAGGAATCCTTTCATCTTCACCAATGCCTCAGCAGCATTCAAACATGAAGGGCTATCTGGGTAATCTGAGAGATGAGATCTGTGTTCTCTGCCTTAACGATATCTTGTTTATTGGTGTTTATGATGTTTTGATACTATCCTTGAAAATGTACAGAAAGTCTTTCAACATTGTCTCCTTCAACAGAGAAAATGTGGAATTAAACTCAGAGCCAAGAAGTGTTTCTTCTTTAAAAGAGAAGAGTGGGAACAGTATTCACTGAGAATGTGTATCAGAGAATGGGTTGACCAACTGGCTTGTCGCCATAGCCTGATGTTGGGTCCGTGATCGGCTCAGCGCACCTAGCAGGTGGGCAGTCTCCAGCGGCACCACTAGGAGGAACGGACGCTGCCGCCAATAAGTCTCAAAATAATAATAATAATAAAAAAACGCATTGTGACCATAAACCATTTACATCCTGTAAATTGGATAGATATACATCAAAGAGCAGTGGAGAGAAAATCACTAGTCTCACCAACCCACCAGTCATAGCCTTACCAGAGAAGCCATTTGTGCTGCATATAGATGTGTCTGAAGAAACTCATGGGGCCATCTTGTAAGAGAGGCAGTGATCAGCAGTGAAAGTCATAGGATACGGATCACACATATTGACACCAGCTGGAAAAAAAAAAATAGAAAAATTGATTACATTCTGGGAAACTGGAATTTCTGTCACTGAAGTGGGCAGTTACATAACATTTCCTGGGTGCAGATAGAATGGTGTTGCTAACCAGAGTTTTGATTCGAACCTACAGTGAAAAAGAACCCAGCAGAGGCAGAACTTGGGGAGGATGGTGATGAGGGGATGCAGAGCAAGTGTTACATTGCAGATTTAGAAAGTGAATTGAAAGAGGAGAATGATGCTCGGGGAGAGCAAATTGCCAAAAATGAAAAGAGAGACACCTGGATGAACACTTTGTGACAGATGCTTGCAGATATAAGATAGCAGGTTGGTTTAATTGTAGTACAGTGGTTGTGCAATAATCCAGTGTGGTAACAAAAGGAGAAGATAAAGGGATAATCCAAATCATAGAGAGAGTAACAGTCCGAGTCAGAAACCAGAAGATCAATCACAATATAACCAGGCAGACAATCCAAAAGGGGCAGGCAAAATACAACAACAAGGAATACTAAGAAAAGGTACAGTACACAAAAAGACAATCCAACATAATGCTTGTTATGCTTCTAGAGACTATAGGCAATACTTCGCAAAAACTTAGTTAGAAACAGTCTTATATAATCCAATAATCAGGACATACAGGTGATTTCAATATTCTGGTGACACTGATCTGATTGGATGCGTCCGATTAGTTGAGTCATTGACTGGGTGATGAATGGGTTGCTGGGTATTGTAGTCTGTCAGGGGATTTGGCGTTATGACAGTACCCTCCCCCAAAGAGTCCAGAATGGTCGAGGCACGAGGGCCGTGACAACCTCTTATAGGCACAGTGGAGTCTGGCCTATTATGAGTTCCCACCATAAGAACGTGGCAGGGACACCTGTGAGAACGAGGAGCAGGTCTTTCAGGGTTCTAGAATAAAAGTCCGATAGTAGACCAGGATCCAATACATCATCATGAGGAACCCAGCTCTACTCCTCAGGACCGAACCCCTCCCAGTCCACCAAGTACTGTATTGAACCACCCCTCCTTCTGGAATCCAGAATGCGATGCACAGCGCACAGTGCCATCATAGTCAAAGGGTTTTGGAGGGGTATCATCCAGGGAGTCCTCATTCAGAGGACCTAAAACAACAGGCTTGAGGAGAGAAACATGGAAGGACCTAGAAACACAGAAATGTGCAGGTAATGTCATCTCGTTAACCCATTTCTGGATATCAAAGGGACCAATATACTTGGGACCCATCTTGCGGCAGGATAATCCCATGTGGAAAGCCAAACTCGATCACCTGGTTGGTAGTTAGGGGTCACCCCTCTGTCTGTCAGCCATTTCCTTGTAACATCGTATCACCTGTTTGATGCGTTGGTGAGTCTCCTCCCATACCTTCTCACTGTGTCGCATCCAATCATCCACTGTAGTAACAGGAGTCCATGGAGCCATAGGACGTTGATAGCCTAGAATACACTCAAACGGGGTTAATCCTGTGGACAAGCTAGTGAGCGAATTCTGCACCATCTCCGCCCAAGGTAAGAACTTGGACCAATCCAAAGGATTGTACATACAAAAACATCTCAGAAATTTACTAAGCTCCTGATTAGAACAGTCGCACTGTCCATTAGATTGTGGATGATACCCAGAAGTGAGTCTAATTGTTACTCAAATGCATTCCAAACACTGACCAGACTTGAGATGTGAATTGTGGACCCCTATCTATATATCCTCGGGAATGCCAAATATGCGGCATACCTGGGTAAATAAGGTTTCAGCTGTCTGGAGGGCAGTGGGTAGGCCTGGGAAGGCAATGAATCTTACCCCTCTGGAAAATCTATCCACAACAGTAAGTACTGTAGTGTTTCCTTCAGAACAAGGAAGATCAGTGACAAAATTCAGTGCGATGTGTGACCAAGGTCTTTCAGGCACATGAAAGTGACAGGAGTTTTCCTGCAGGAAGAGTTTTGCGTGTCTTGCTCTGACTACAAATGGAACAAGATGACACATAGCAGTGAAGCAGTCATATCTTCCCACCAGTATCGGTTAGTCAGGAGCTGAAGTGTACATGTCTGCCCAGGATGACCTGTAGCAAGGGAGGAATGGGCCCATGCTAGCAAATGGTCTCGACAAGATTCAGGTACATAGTGTTTATCACTCGGACATTCTATAACACGAGCATGAAGGAAGTTGCGCTCGGCCCTGCAATCCACAAGGTCTGTGAAAATAGATGAGGGAGTTTGAGATCCAATACAAACTGGTAACGTTAAATATTTTGCAACCATACCAAGTATATGCAATGTCCCTACCTGGACTTGAAGAGTGTAAATCTTGTTCCCTCTCTATTTACGAGAAACATTGCGACATGGTTTGAGAGGTCAATCCCTGATGACTTGCTGATCCACAATACAGACATAGACCCTCCTGGAACCGATGCCTTCGTTCTTCCTCAGATAAACGGGATGAATCACAGTGCATGCACTCCACTCTGGGTTCTTGCCTGAATGTATATCTCGGACTAGGCTGGGGGTAGTCGAGAATTACCAGTTATCTGTGGTCTCTGTTTCAGAAGATAATTATCCAGGCTATTAAATGTTGCAAAAAATAGTAACTCCCCCTGTGAGTGTCATTTTGAGGGTGCAAGATAGACCTTGTAATTATATGAGTTAACTCAGGTGTGTCAGAGCAAGGAACTCACCAAACTCTGTTTTGGAGCTGAGGTGGGCCCTCCTTGGCTAAAACTACTCTATTTAAAATTCTGTAAAATCACAGTTACATAGTTAAAATCACAGTTACAGTTCCCTTTCTTTTGTTCTTATTTTTTACAGAGTCCCTTTTTTTGTCTCCTATCATATCCGTCCCTACCCTGCTAGTGCTTCCAGTTGACTGAGCTGGATGGTACTGTGCTCCCCTGAGATCAAAGCTCTGTCATTCAAATTTGCCTCTCATACCCCCCTCCTCTGTCAGCTATCTTCTGTCGCTTCACAATACTACAAATATGTATATTTTAGACGGCAAATAATCATGTCCAAGAGTTTCATTTGATGACATATTAAAACAATAGTACTACATTAATAAAAATGTTTTATGTAAAGACATTTATTAATGATATTTGTCAAATTTTAGGCTTCATAAATCAAAAGAAACAGAAGGCAAAGTTGCAATGTAATTAATTGCCTAAGGATTATCTAATTACTTTAAATAGTGAAACAGCAACAGATATTACAGCTGACATTTAAACTCTTTATTTTTGTTTGAATGAGTAGAGGAAGATGAAAATGCAAAAGCTAAACAATCACTGTGAATCCAAACTCTTCTCTGATGATGGAATCTGTAGGTGAGCAGTGTCACAGTAGGCTGGTCCACTACCGGGAGGGACAGCGCTGTGCATTAGCGGATGAGACCATAAGTGTCTGTCGGTGCAGCACTACTCTGAATCAGGAGACTTGAATAAACATATTTTGTGTTTATTTAGAATACAATGGAAAATAAAGAACATATCTGTTTGACCTCGCCTCTCACTTCTTCTGTGGAACCTCCGCCTCCGCCACAGAATGTGCAGTCACCAGGAATCGAAGTCAGCAGCTCTGACTGGGCTCACCTGCTGGCTGTTCAGATGGCCGCATTGGATCAGCAAAGGTAGGAAATCAGGGAGGTTTGGTCAATGGTACAGACTCTCAGCCAGTATGTCAACCACCTCACCGTGAGTCCCAAACAACGAATAACCTCCCCCATTAACCTGCTGGTGCCTGAAGGGGTGAAGGGCTTGATCGCCTCCCCCAAGGTGTATGGAGGAGAGCCGGAGACTTGCAAAGGATTCATTGTTCGATGTGAACTGTTTTTCGGATACCAACCACAACTATCCGACCATGCAAAGGTGTCGTTCATTATCTCCAGGCCCACAGGTAAGGCACACATCTGGGGTGCGGCTTTGGTCACCAATAGTTCACCACTAATGAACGATTATGCCAGTTTCATGAGAGAATTGCAAGCAGTGTTCAACCATCTCCAAGAGGGGAGGCTCTGTGGACAAGTGCTGTTGTGCCTGAGGCAGAGATTGAGATCTGCGTCAGACTACGCCATGTAGTTCTGGACTCTGGCCGCAGGGATGCATTGGAATGAACCCGTGCAGATCAATGCATTTTTTTAAATGGATTAAGGGCAGAACTGCAGGCATAACTAGCCTGCAAACAGGAGGTGTACACATTGAACAAGGTGGTTTACCTCGCGATAACCTACGACCGGCTCCTGCAGGAGAGACATCGATGTGTACATCGGAATTCCCCACAATGAGACGTAACTGGAACCACCGGGCAGACTGACACCTCTGAGGAGCCCATGCAGCTGGATGCAGCAGGGGTACAGCCTAAGAGGGGAGAACAAAGGAGAGGCAGCAATGCGGTGAGTTGTTCCCCATCCTGCTTTATGTTCAAAGTGCCAGTTGAGGTGTCATACAAGGGCCGTTTGCTTTCTGCTTCTGCCCTAGTTGACTCGGGGGTTGCTGGGAACATTATGGACTGAGGCTTTACAAAGAGGCTAGGGATCAAAGCCATCACCTCCCCTCTTTGCTAAGCATTGCAGGCCCTGGATGGGGGCCCGGTAGGCCCTGGCTAAATCACTTATGTCACTCCCTGTGTCCTTCTCCTCACCGAAGATGGACACACAAAACGCATTGCCTTTTTTCTCCTTCCCTCCCTCTCTCACTCTCACACTAGGTCTACCATGGCTACAGGTTCACAATCCACAGGTGCTGTGGACAAAAAAAAAGAATCCTGCAGTGGGTTCCCTCATGCAGCCAGAGGTGCTTCCCGAACAAGGTGGTGCCTCTCAAGGCGACCTCAATAGAGAGCCCCAGAGCCGATAAGCAGATCCCGATTCCCTAGGAGTATGAGGACTTGGTGCAGATCTTTAGCCCCACAAAGGCCATGGAGCTTCTGCCCCATCGGGACTGGGACTGCACTATAACCCTCAAGGAGGGGGCGGTACCCCCAAGTGCAGAATCTATCCCCTCTCCCAAGAGGAAGAACAGACAGTGGACCAGTACATCATGGAGGCACTGGAAAAAGGTACATCTGCCCCTCTACTTCTCCAGCATCAGCCAGAGTCTTCTTTGTGAAGAAGAAGAAAGATGGGGGCCATGCGTGGACTACTGGGGGCTCAACAAGCTGCTGTTGCAGTACCTGTATCCCCTCCCCCTAGTTCCAGCAGTGCTTGAACAGCTGAGAGGAGCCAGGTACTTCACAAATCTAGACCAGCGTAGCACCTATCATTTAATCTGGGTCAAGGAGGGACATGAGTGGAAGACAGCCTTCAGCACGTCCACTGGCCATTATGAGATCTTACCTTACGGTCTGGCCACAGCTCCATCAATATTCCAGGCCTACATTAACGAGTTCTAAGGAAGATCCATCGTCACTTATATCAACATTTTGAATTATTCCTCCTCCTGGAATCGACGTGTATGACGTGTGAGCCATGCTCCAGACCCTATTATGGAACCATTTATACTGCAAAGCAGAAAAATGTGAATTCCACCATAAGGAGGTTGACTTTCTGGGGTACGTCATCCAAGTGGGAAGTGTAAGCATGCAACCAGTCTTTCTTGGCTTTGCTAACTTTTTATAGGAGGTTTATCAAATCCTTCAGTTCACTAGCAAGACCACAGACCAACTCTAGGGACCAGCCCGAAGGACCCAATGGACCCCTGAAGTGGAAAAAGCCTTTGAGGAGCTCAGGACCACCTTCTCAACAGCACCTGTTAGAACAACCTGACCCAGAAAGACTGTGGTGGAGGTGGACATAGGAGTGGGCGTGGTGCTATCCCAACATACGGGAGAGAGAGGTGGTCTGTGGCCCATCGCATACTTCTCCCAGAAGCTGAGTCTGGTGGAGCAGAACTACGGCATTGGGGACCGTGAGCTACTGTCCATGAAGCTCGCCTTCGAGGAGTGGAGGCATTAGCTCGAGGGAGCGTGAC
This sequence comes from Electrophorus electricus, assembly GCF_041902795.1. Classification (NCBI taxonomy): domain Eukaryota; kingdom Metazoa; phylum Chordata; class Actinopteri; order Gymnotiformes; family Gymnotidae; genus Electrophorus; species Electrophorus electricus. The sequence goes on along the minus strand of NW_027658704.1, from coordinate 99,375 downwards.
ACTCCTTCACCGTGTACACCAACCACAAGAACGTGGAATACCTCCAGACCACCAAGAGACTGAATGCCAGTCAGGTTAGGTAGTCGATCTTTTTCTCCAGGTTCCAGTTCCGGGTCACCCACAGGCCTGGGGATAATAACACTTGAGTAGATGCGCTGTCCCAGCAAAACAATGCGGAGACCCTGTCGACGAGCTTGGAGCCTGTTTTCTCTTCCTCATGCTTTCTGGCATCTCTGGAGTGGGAACTGGACCGATAGATAAAGACAGCCAACCCTCATCCACAGTGCCCACCCAATTGCTTCTACGTGCCACCGGAACATCGGGGGTCACTCATCACTTGGGCGCATACATCATTGGGGATGTGACACCCTGGCACCACTCGCACTGCACAACTGATAGGGGCACACTATTGGTGGCCTGCAATGCAGGAAGATGTAGTAAGGTATGTGGCTTCTTGCACGGACTATGTCCGCAGCAAAACACCATGCGTTCCTCCAGCAGGTAAGCTTCTACCCCTGCCCACTCCCCTCTGACCATGGTCCCACCTGGCAGTAGATTTTGAGAACTGGTCCACTATGCTCAGGATGGTGGTGTTGCCTTCTGAGACAGGTAAGTCCATAACAAAGATGGTTCGTTTTATCCCTTTAGCATCCCTGCCCACCACACTAGAGAGTGCAGACATACTGTTTTGCCAGGTCTTCAGAGAGTTTGACCAACCTGAGGACATCTTTTTGGACCAAGGCCCTCAATTCACATCACAGGTGTGGAAGGAACTGCTGGGTAAGCTTAATATCACAGTCAGCCTAATGTCTGGCTACCACCCTCAGGCTAATGGGCAGGTAGAAAGAATAAACCAAGAACTAGGTAAGTTCTTACACCTCTACAGTCAACACCACCCAGAGACGTGGAGCACATACCTCCCATGGGCAGAGTACATGCAGGATTCTCTGCTACACACAGGAACTGGTCTCATTTGAGCGCGTTCTAGGTTACCAACCACCTCTCTACCCCTGGAACACCCCTGCGTCAGACCAGCCGGCAGTGGAGAGATGGTGCAAGGAGAGTGAACGGACCTGAGAGGAGACACCAAGGACTAAGTAAGGCAATTGCTGCCTGCAAGAAGAAGGCGGACAGAAAACTGGGAGAAACCCCACAATACGCAATTGGACAGAAGGTGTGGGTCTCAACCAAAGATGGCCGTGCTGGCACCACAGGCAAGCTCGAAGCAAAGTATTAGGGCCCTTACACCATCACTGACAAGATCAATGCAGTGACCTTCAGGGTTGGCCTAACCGGGAGCAGTCAAACATCCCGGGTCTTTCTCGTGTGTGTGCTAAAGCCCGTGAAGGAGGGTCCCCTCGCCGAGGAAGAAGGTGATCCACCCCCACCTCTGGAGACAGAAGGGGGCCTGGCGTATAGGGTGTGGACCCTGCTGGACTCACAAAGGAGACGGAAGGGCTTTGCTGGATACCTGGTGGACTGGGAGGGGTATGGCCCAGAAGAGCACAGTTGGGCCTCCCAGATTTTGGACCCTGACCTTTTTACCTCCTTCCATAGGCTGCACCTGCTGAAACCTGCCCTGAGTCGACAGGGCTGGCCGCGTTCCAGGAGCTGGGTGGGGTCTTGGGGGGGGGGGGTTTGTCAAGTTAGGCTGGTCCCCTATTTTGGTCAGAGATCAGAAAAAAAATTAAAGGAAACTGTGATGTTTTTTGAAAAGTTTGCTTATTGCCCTGTTTGAGTACATCTGGCATATAAGATGTTAAGGTGTGCGTGCGTGCGTGTGACCCTTACACATGTTTGAGTATCAGTAGATGACTGGCATCGGAGCAAAGCGGACATTAAAGACTGGGTGGTATTTATTCATTTGAGACTCAAAACGTTTATTTACTTTAATCACTTGATTATTTCTCAATTAAAGATTTTTTTTAAAGGACCTTCATTGTGTTTTATTTAATTTCATATATTATAATGTAATATCATATAATATACATATTATATATAATATTTGTAAAATAAATATGTGGGGTGGTGTGTAGGGTAAGGGAGGGGGCATGATTGACAGCTGTCAATCAAATTCAAGCAATAAATCATTTTGCATACTGCATACTATTACTCTCTCTAGTGCTTTTTCTGTCAGCTGCTGTTTTTCTCCTGTTGTTTTGGGTCCTCAGCTAGAGTTTTTCATTTTCAGCTAACTCCTATAGGCTGGCAGTGTTTTTGGACTAGTTGTCCTTCAGCTTTACAAGCATAATCTCCAAGCATAATCTCTAAATTTTTGTCCAAGGATTACTCCCTACGACTGTCCTTAACATACAGTATATGGTATAAGTAACAAAAAAAGATATCTACAAAGCATGGACATGGAGTCATGTAGATGTGGACGGCTGGGTGGAGGCCAGTGCTATTGAGCCGATCTTCTCAAGGGGCAGACTAGCAGGAGATAGAATCCACAGGCTGAGGAGTTTTTCAGGAGAATAAAGATTGCTTTCACATCTTCCCCAGTCTTACATCATCCAGACCTGTCTCTTCCTTTTCAAGTAGAGGTAGATGCCTCTGAAGTAGGGGTGGGAGCAATATTTTCCCAGAGACAAGACTAACCACACAAGTTATATCCTTGCACTTCTTTCTCCAGGAAACTCCAACTGGCTGAAAAGAATTATGATGTTGGCAATCATGAACTGCTTAGTGGAGACACTGACTCAAGAGAGCACAATATCCTTTCGTTATTCACACTGACCATAAGAACCTGGAGTACTTAAGGTCTGCTAAGAGACTGACACACTAGCAGACCAGATGGGCCTGCATTACTCATTCTGATTGGTCTCTATACCTCCCCTGTGCAGAATATGCAAATATTGATGGTCAGCCTGTTTATTTAGTGTAAGAGATCCTGGATTCCCACAGGCGAAGGAGTCGCTTGCAATACTTCATCGACTGGGAGAGGTATGGACCAGAGGAACAATCATGAATGCCTTCTGGGAACATACTGGACCCCTCACTCTTCTCTGATTTCCATGACACCCATTCAGATTGTGGATTCTGTCCAGCTCATTAGATTTGCCACACCCATACCAAACAGATCACCTTCTCCTGAGTACTAATGGGCGACACCTGTTTATCTCTATCTGTCCCCTTATAAAGACTCCTACCTCCCAGGATCTGTTTCCTCCCCAGACTATTCCTCGCTCCTAGTCTTTCGGTTTCCTCTGGACTCAGCCTAATGGTTCTGACCTTGGATTTGATTGCCTCGTGATCTCCTAGATACTAATGCCAATCCTGCGAACTACTCTTACAGCCCTTATCTGTATTGGGAACCTAATAAAGACTTTCACATTTGGTTCCAAACATACCTGTGTCCTAGCGATCTTGACAATGAGTGTTTCTTCATTTTGTGTTTCTGTGAGTGTGTATGTAATTAAAGCAGAATTCTCTCTGGCTGCTTAGAAGGGAACACACTGAGAGACACAAAAGCTTTAATTTTCACTCTCTGAGTAAGAGAGCTACTGAGTTCTGTAACTGAGTGACAGAAAGAGCATACACACTCTTACATACTAGCTACCACAAATAGTTACACACTTGCATTAACTTACATACATTTGCTCACATATTTACTAATAAACAAATGCACATGCACTACCATGCTTGCACACACACAGATGCACACACACACAGTTGCAGGCCCTGTGAGATGTGTTCACAGTGTGAGGAATAAAGGCTTGACAGGCTGCTGCCTTCCCTGCAGAAATGCAAAGAAAGAACCTCTCAACAGGAGAACATTTAATAAGCATCACCTTGCCCACACATTGCTGCCCCTTACACATACACACACACACACACACACACACACACACACACTCACCAGTCTGAAGTGGTCATACTCCTTAGAGACCCCAAATAAAACCTTTTACCATACATTCTCACAGAAAAGGCAGAAAGAGTTGCAGAGGAAAGCACGTACATCATTGTCACTGATGAGAGGAAAAGAGAAAGACAGCAATGTGAGGCCAGGTTTTCTGGAAAATTAAGTCATCAATTGGTGTATAATATGTTTCTATACATTTTTAAGCACATTTTAAAAGCTGTTTTGCATGTTTATTGAAAACAAGTGAATAGCATAGACAGAGGAAGAAGGCAGAGAGAGTAGGAAAATAGAAAAGTAGCAGGAAGAAGAGGGAAAGGGAGTTTAGTGTGATTTGTGTGGTTTAGCTGCTTGCTCCTGATGGGAAAGAATCTTACTTATTAGTGTTAGATCACAGATTCTTGCTGTGTCAGTTACCTCAGGAACTTCACAGGTAATACAGTAGATTAATAAAGAAAATAGCTTATTTCAGATTTGATTGGCCAGATATAGAGATAGGGCTTTGTGTAATCTTTCTAACATTACATTATCTTGAATAGCATCCAGTTTTCTTCAGTCTTCAGTCTGCCAACAATAGCTACACTGCTGGACCTCCAGCCAGGCTTTATTCCCATTGGAGAGGTAGCTGCTCTACCTGTCTCCGTGCCTCTTGCCAGGCCTGTCCCCATGGTTGCTCCTCAAGGATCTCTTGTGCCCCAAAAGGCTGCTACAGCCATGTTGTTGGTCTTCACCGTGTCTGCTGACCTGCCTCCTGATTCACAGGCTTCATGTTCCATGCTTGGCCCACCTTGGCTTGTGTCTCCTGTTCCCAGTGTGCCTCATGTATCTCCATTGTTGCCTGCTCCTGCTGGCCCATTCTGTCCCTGTATCCATCTGTGTGTCCATTCTGGTGTCCATGTCTGATTATGTTGCTGTCCCTGGCCTCATCTGTTTTGCGTTTGTTTCCCTCGTCCTCTCTCCCAGCACTAGTCGTCCTCAGTCTGTTTCTGTTGTGGGTTCTGTTCCAGCTCCTGCTTCTGTTCTTGTTTTGTTGCTTCTGCTCCTGTTGCCCCAGTTTCTGTATCCATTCCCACATCTGCTCCTGGTTCTTGTACTGTTCTGTCTGCTCCTGTTCCCCTGGTTTCTGTGTCTTTGGTCTCTTCTGCTCTGGTGCCTGCTCTTCGTCATGTCCTGTGTTCGGCTCCCATTTATGCCCTGTCTGTTCCTGTGTCTCATCTGGGTCATGTCCCTGCTCCACGTCTTGCCCATTCTGTTCCTGTTGTCCTGTCTCAGTCATGTTTTTTGGTTTTGGTGTTTCTTGTTTTTGCATGCCTCAGTGTTGCACGCTTTGGGGGTGAGGTACTGTCATGGTTAGTCCCTCCTAGCTTCCATGTTCCATGGTTTCCCTGTCTTGTGTATTGTTTTGGTTCCATTCCTTAGTTTCGTTTTCTCTATCCCTTGTTTGGTTTTCCACACCTGTTATTACTTTCACCTGTTGCTGTTTAGCCTTGTTAAGTTCGTGTATTTAAACCCTGTCTTGTTCCCTGTATCTTGGCTTTTCATTGTATGTAAGTTTGTGTATGTTCTCCATGCCTTTGTATTTATCAAAGCCTCAGTGTATCCTAGTCTGTATGTTTATCCTAGCCTTCATGTTTCTTAGCCTGTTATAGCCTACTTCTCCTGTCATGTGCGTTTATCATGTATTCTCAGACTCTCTATGTTGGCTCTATGACCCGGGACTACTTTAATGACTACGACTCTTGATTTGCCTTTAATAAATCTTGCTCTTCTCCACACATGCCTCCTTACTGTTCACCAATCTATGAGCGCTTTAAATTTGTATTGCACATTTAACATTTTTTTCTAGCAAGTTATTATCTCCCATGTAGCATACATTGCAAAATCCAGACAGCAATTTGCTTGGTTAGTGTTCCTCCTAGCCTCCAGCTGTAGTTCCCACTGGTAATAATTGAATTGCCTAATCATGGTTGTTAGACCATGGCATTTTCTGTAGACCCAGTGACATGTATCCACACAATCAGAGCTCTACTGGGTTTTTATATGCACTGGAATGATACTTATTTAATGAGGTTGAAAGAGTCCAACTTGGTGAAGTTGCATGGTTACTGGTATTAGGTTATTTCAGATGTGTGCTCCTCTTCCAGTGAATCAAACTGTCAGATTTAAACAGAGAATCAGACTACCTAGGAGTCTAAGGAGTGGGGGAGGATATTTCCCTCATGCATATCAGATGAATCCTAGGCCAGGTGCTCTGTTCGTCAAGGGAACCAAGTGCTGGCAAGTCCAGCATGAAACTAACATCTTCTGCTGGCTTTATCACCAGGACGTTATTACCCTGTGTGAATGATTGTGTCTACATGTCCAGTGGTGGATGGTGCTCTGTCCTGGGTCTCCCCTCCCTGCACCTGATTCAGTCCTCCAGGGGGCTGAGTACACTGTGCACAATGGGCTGCTGCTTCTCACCAGCATGTGACTATATGTAAAATCTCTGTGTATTAATTGTAAAGTTGCACTTAAATATAGCATTACTTAATTTATTTATTTATTCACCTCATCACCAGGGCTTCATTACCCCATCATCAAGACTTTATTACTAGGTTAGGAAAGGTTCCTCTCCTGTGGATTTAATTTTGTATCATGGCTTAGATCTGGTTTCTGTTAGACACTAGAGACAAAAGTGTAGTTAAGCGCCTAATTCACTCATCAGGTGTAGAAGTCCCCAGGTGAGATCACAGGTCAACCCATTAACATTTCAAAGGGAGAGAACAGGTGAGTTTGTTGTATGGCCAACATTTTGATCTTCTTGCTTAAATGTTACATCACCTTCTTCTGTGTTACAACAAGTTGGGTGCCAGTTTTATTATTACCAGGACATATTTCTTCTTGCTGCAATTTAATAATGAACACTTGAAATTATTTGGTAACTGCAAAGTAGATTGCATAGGTCTCAGTTGCTATCTACACTAAAGGTCAGTTTACCATTACATCAGACTATGTTCAGCACATCTGCACACCTTTAGGTGCAGCCATGTCTTTTCCCATCTGATGATGTATCTGCCTGGATCTTTCATGACCACCACAGTCTATGCACAATAACTTTTTAAGCCACATGTTTGAGTTGGTTTAGGTCAAATATTTTGTCTCTGGGGTCTGTCCACACCTGCAACCACACATGCAGCTTTCTTTTCTCATTCATCTGCCCATCCATGACATTTTGACTTTGTCTACTATTTCATGAAGATGCTGTGAAAAAGGTGGCTGAGGTTAGGTGACAATTAAAAATAGTGTTTTGATGAACTGAAAATTCAAGGAGCTTGCTAAGTTAATAAAAATGTATAGTCATATACATAGATATAGATATAGATTGGGATATCCCCTGGTCTCCATACAGTCATTAAATGTTTTAAAATGTATACAATAGCAGTTTGCATATCATTTGAAAAGCTGGTGACTGAGTTTTTGATGATGGTCTAAAATTGAACTGTTCAGTGCTGCTCTATTGTTTATTGCACCACACTGCGAGTAATGGGTGCGAGTAATGGGTGCCTTAGAACTAGTGTTAATGTATGGAATTAACTTCCAGTAACAGTTACAACTTGTGATGGGACTGAGTGAAAGGCTATATGCATGTGTCTGGTTATATCACAATTGTGAATGTTTTGTGAAAACATTCTCTTTGCAACTGTTTACAATTCATAAACTGGCATGTTAGAGCTAATGTGAAATAGTGGTGAATTTCTAAGTTTAGGTTTTGGTGATGGTATAAAAACATAAGAACTGTACCCTGCTGCTGCATTGATATTATGATAATATGACTGCAAGTACACTTGGGTAGCCCTGTTTACTGTTATGTTCTTATAGAGTATGACATTAAATCTCATTAACTGTTACACTGTATCATATATTCATACAAACCAGATTTACTGTAGGGCTTCAGGAGGTTTTTGCAAACATTTATCTGAAGTCTCTTGTAGGTTGAGTCATGCAGTTGAAATTTGTACTCCTTTTGTCAAAATGTATCTAATAGGTACATACTTCAGCTTTTCATGTAGCAACACGCTGAAGAATTAACAAGAGTGGCATAGATGTGACATAGCTATTGTACTGAGTAGTTCGTCTTGCATAGTTGGCTAGATGTTTGAATATCTGCCAGCCTGTCAATTTACCACAAAAGAGTTTTGTTCTTTCCAACTACTGTTAAGATATTGCATTCCAGTAACTGTTAGTTTGAATTATATTGACGAGTCTTGGTTCCTCTCAAGGTTTCTTCCTCATGTTCTAGGGAGTTTTCCCTTGCCACTGTCACCCTTGGCTTTCTCATTGGGGGCTTGGACTTGGACATCGTAAAGCTGCTTTGTGACAACATCTGTTTTAAAAGGTGCTATATAAATAATTTTGAAATTTGACATATTAAGCACACTTAATTACAGTTGTGAAGTATTGTATGAAGTTTAGTTGTGAGTGAATTAAGTGAGTGAAAGTATATGTATAGTAAAGACTGAATATAGTTATAGTTATGTTATAGACCAATATGACCACACACATTGGAAAGATGTTGGCAAGTTCTAAGTAGAAAGCCAAATACCAGTTTGATTGTGTGTGTGTATGTTGAGAGAGAGAGAGAGAGTGTGTTTAGGAAGCCACAGAGGTGTGTGGGTGGTGTGTGGGGCAGTGTTTAGGTGAAATCTAGAGGTAGGTGTGTGTGTATGAGAGACAGAGTGAGAGAGAGACAGTCTTTGGGTGAGACCTAGAGGTTGGTGTGTGTGTGTGTGTGTGTGTGTGTGTGTGTGTGTGTGTGTGCGTGTAACTGGTTCAATCTTTGCAGGCAACATCAGACTATGATTAGATGTGTGTCGGTAGGATTCTGTGTTAATGTAACATCCCTTTACTCACTTCTGGCCATTTAGGTATTTAAACACAAGGCCTGTGATAGGTAATTGTGCACTGTAGAGCCTCCTGATGTCATAAGTGGCTCAAACTTTGCAGGCAACATCAGACTATCATTACATTTATGTCTGTAAATGTCTGTGTTGATGCGAACTAAATTTCCTGACATTTGTTCATTTAGGTATTTAAATATAAGGAGCACAATTATATTCAAAACAGGTACTTATGCACTGTAGAGCCTCCTGATATCATAAGTGGCTCAAACTTTGCATGCAACATGAGGCTATCATTAAATGTGTGTCAGTAAATTCCTGTTACAGTGTGACATGCTGTTGCTGAATTCAAGGCTTACTATTATAAGCAAAATTGGTCATTCTGAACTGTCGAGCCTCCTGGCAACAGATTTGCCTCAAACTTTGCATTTTTCCTCAGAATGGTAGTATGAATATATATTTCCATTAAAATCAGACAAACCATGGTAGCATTTCAGTGATATGACTCAAAAAAGTGATACTGATACCAATTTGATCAATGTGTTGCAGCCACATACAGTCAAAAAGTCAACTAGTTTTAGACTAAAGATTATTTCAAGGCCTGATTTGATGTGATTGAATGAAAATCCTATTATTAGTTTGAAAAGTGCAAATTTTATAATATTAACTAATTTAACAAAACTAAACATTTCTGTAAAGCACTTGCAGTTGCAAAGTTGTTAGGACCACTGCAAGGAATCATTTAAATCCAGTTGTATGTTCCTAAGTGAAAAATATATATTCTTGAATTTCTGGAATAGCACCCACTAGTGGCCAGAAGGTTTGAAACGTTACAGAATCACAGAGAACACTTAACATATCCACAGCATTTAAGTTTCATCATGATTGGCCAATGCTAAGCCTCTCAAATTATTTCTGAATGCTTATTTGCCAGTGGCAATCACAATTTTTAACTTATCAGTTGATCCATAATTATCCTTGAATATTAACGTGAAAGGATGCAGCATGCAAAGTTTCAGCTTGATTTGATGTTGGGATGCTGAGATGTAGTTTCTGGGGTTTATAGTGCCCCCTATTGACATACATTCGCCAAAATAAATAGGCACCCCAATATTAGGGGCCTAAACTGCACATGAAGTTTCATCAAAATAGAATGAATCTTTCATGAGTTATAGCCATTTAAGCAAATTATGTGCTTTTAATTGGAAGGGTTCATGTGCATATGGTGGCCATATTGTTTTGAAATGTCAAAATGTTTTTGATAATTATTGAGTTTTGGACTCTAATGAGTATTTTGACACAAAGACTGTGGTGATCGGGTGATAAACCTAGGACTAGTTCGCAAAAGTATATTTTGAACGTTATGCAAATTAGCAAAAATCTAAGTGGGCAGAGCTAAGTGTTTCTTGAGGACTTTTTGTTATACATAACATCTGAATAAAATGATGGTAGTACTTAGAAGTACCTTTTATCATAATTGAATTTTAATGTAATGGTAGGTAATATGTTATTGTGGGAATTTAGTTATTTTGTGTGGGAACTGTAGTGGTTAGTTATGTTGCACATGCACATACATAGGAAGGGGAGGTAGCACAGGGATGCAGAGACACTTGGACAAAGGATGTGGGATTGAAGTGAGGGGCAGCAGAAATGAGCAATGGGTCCACATTGGAGCACAACCTAAACACCATGCTATGTACTGCTCAGTAGTTCTCTATTCTACCCCTGCTATCATCACCATCTGCAAATACTAATACTAAAGGTTCCAATGCTGTTCAGAGACTGCAGCACAAAGCTATATCACTTCATTTGCAAAACACATTTGAATTATTGGATCTTCCCAAAGGCAGTTAAATTAACATAGAACGGTAGGTGTCAACCAGTCAGAATGCCCAAGCAAAGCCTTATGACCCCAGCCTGTGGACAGGGCAGATAACCTCGTCCTTGGGGACATTTCTATCAATAGTGTGAAAAATATATGTGAGCCACACATCTTTTCATTCATCTCTGAGCTGAATGAAGATCTGTCAACAATACTTACTGAATGCACAAAAGTGAAGCAAATTATTATGAATGTTGGTAAGAATGACATGAGAAAGCAGAAGTCTCTTTATCACAACTTTAATAATCTCTTTATCACAACTAGTAAGATCAAAGTGCAACAATTTATCACTGGTCCTCTGCTTGCATGAAGAACATATATATTCTCAAGTATACCTGGATTAAACACTTGGTTAAATAAAAGCTGTATGTCAAGTCGCTTAAATTTTATAGACAACTTTAACCTGTTTTTTGGGAATAGAGAATTTTTAAGCAAGCACACAATCATGAGGGGAGTCAAAACTCTACTTTTCTCAGTGTGCAGTTCTGCATTGGTGGTGATGCAATGGCACAAACACCCAATAAGTCCCTTGCATCAGTGGATTTTTTTGCTCCAGAACCATAACATCTTCCTCCCAGTGTGGGTGCCCTGATAGAGATGCAAACTTTGGATAAGAGCCATGATGATGACTGAGTTTATAAGCTGCCTGGGGCACCACAACCTCATGAGGGCTCTACCCTGTCCTCCATCTCTACTTCCCCTTCAGTGCACTGAGCCTCCCAGCAAAGGTGGAGAAGCTGGTATTGGCTGGGACATGGCTGTATCTTCCCTATCAGCCAGCCTGCTGTAAATGTATCCAACCTGCAGTAAATGTGAGTTACAGCTTTTAGAGCACACAAGTTACCAAGTTAGCTCTTCTCAATATTAGATGTCTCATTTAATTAATTATTTTATTATAGCCCATGGGTTTGATTTTTAACTGAAACACAGTTAAATGAATATAGCGAAACAACTGTATTAATTGAGTCAACTTACATTAAGTTTAATTTTAAAAATGTCTCTCATGCCAGCTGGAAAGGTGGATATCTGTTTAATGGCTTTGTCCAATGCAAGTAGTTATCACTTGGTGTTTTTACATCCTTTGTGCAGTTCTCAAAGTGGTGCCAAGTATATTACTCATAAATGTCTACAGCCCTCCACAGTACTGATTTTACTGATAAATTTACAGATATGTTATCTTTTATTTCCACTGATTTTGACCACTTTGCAATTGCTGGTAATTTTAACATATTGACAATCCCAATGGCAGTAATGCCAAGGATCTCTGCATCATATCAGACGGTTTTGGTTTCTCTCAGCATGTGACTGGGGGCACACACTGGTCAGACCCTGAATCTCAAAAGGTCTCAACATATCAGCCTTTGTTAAGGATGTAGCTTTGTTAAAGCATTACTATGTGTACTTTGTTGGCCTTACTAAATCTTAAGGCCACATGCATCAGTTTTCAGCTCTGCTGGATAGCTTCATCCACTTGCAGCCTTGACCCCTTACTGGCAAACCTCTTAAATAAAGCGTTTCACTCAGTAGCAGCTGACACACTTTGGATAGTAAACACTTCACTCTTGTCAGGCATTCTTCCTACCTCACTAAAAGCTTTAGCTGTGAAGCCTCTCTTAAAAAAGAAAAATCTGAAAGCAACTCTAAGTATTTACAGACTCAAATCTAATGCTATTAATTGGGAAAATCACTGAGTTATCTTCAGGCAACTTACTTTCTGTCCTTAACTAGCTGTCTACACAAATTTCAGTCAGGATTTTGGCCTACTCATAGTATTGAAACAGCTCTAATTAAGGTAATTAAAGACATTAATTTAAATACAGACTCTGGGAATGTATCAGTTCAATTTCTGCTCGATGTCAGCGCTACCACTGATACCACTGCTCAATAGTATAGGACCACCATTCTGATATGCTGCAGCATTATGAGCTGAGCAGAACCCAAAGATCATTAGATACTAGTCAGATAGTCCTGCCCAAGTTAAAGCCCAAGCTATTAAGCTGTTTTTAGATGGAACCAGTAGTCAAAGAATATTAGAGCCCTGACATTAGATGCTTTTTAATCTTATCTAAATCGTTATTATTTGACCAGGCATTCAGCTCAGTTTATACACTGTTGCTTTACCTACTGTAGAACACTTTTAATTTTCAGCATTACATTTCACTTTTATTTATTGTAATTTTTAGCTTATTTAGATCTCTATTTGAAAATTGTTCTATTTACATTCATTGTTTTTAATGTTATTTTGTATTTAAATCAATATTGATCGTTGTAGAAACATGTGAATCAAAATCAAAATGTATTTATATAACTGCTAGTGCTTTTTACAATGGATGCTGTCACAAAGCATCTTTACAAATGTCCAAACCCCCAGTGAGCAAGCCAAGGGCAACTGTGGCAAGGAAAAACTCCCTAGAGCATGAGGAAGAAACCTTGAGAGGAACCAAGACTCAAAGGCGGGGGCCCATCCTCTTCTGGCCGACGACAGTCACCACAATAATAACAATTTTAAGAGAAAAATAAATAAAAATGAAAAAAATAGCAATTAATGCCTAGTCCAACTTTCTAGAGGTCCTAGACTTGTCCTGATGGTGTACATGTGTCTGAAACCCATCCTGCAAGAGAGGTTCTTTAAGGGCAATGGAGAAGTAGTTGGCTTGGGTGGAGGTGTGGTGGGCTACAGGAGGGGACATCAGGGGGTGGTGGGAGTAGTCATGGCAGCTGAGATGGATAGAGGCTCAGTAACATCATGACATCAAGGGTAGGTGTACCTCAGCAGAAAGAGAGACTAGATTATTAGGCATATCCAGGTACAAGGGGGTGTAAAATAGGGAACTATAATGTGCAGATAGACACCAACAGATCTAGCTATGGCAGCACAGCTAAAAGGATAGAGCCAGAAGGAAACACAGGCATCATGGCACCCTGGAACATCAGCATTGAGAATGTGTCTGAATCTTGAACATTTACATGAAGGTTATTCCATAATGTGGGAGCTTTTTAGGAAAAGGCTATGCCCCCTACGGTAGATTTTCTTATTCTTGGTACTAATAAAGAGCCTGCATTTTTTGATCTAAGAAGACATGGTAGATTGTAATGCACTAACAGTTCCCAGGTACTGTGGGGCAAGACCACTTGGTGCTCTGTAGGTTATTAGAAGTATTTTATAATCAATACGAAATTTTACTGGGAGGCAATGAGAAGTAGCTAAGATAGGAGTGATGTGATCAAATTTTCTAGTTCTAATAAGAAATCTGGCTGCTGCATTTTGAACTATCTGGAGCTTCTTTAGGCACTTAATGGTAAAACCGGATAGTAAGGCATTACAGTAGTCCAATATTGAAGTGATAAATGCATGGACTAGCTTTTCTACATCATGTGAGGAGAGTATGTTCTTAATCTTTGAAATCTTCCTAAGGTGGAGAAAGGTGGTCTTAGAAATATTATTTGCATGAGCTTCAAATGAGAGACTCGGATCCATAATAACTCCAAGATCTTTAACTGTTAGAGAAGATATGATTGGGAGACCACTGAGGTTCAATGAGTAATTAGAGTGAAGACCTAGCTGTCTCTGGGCCTAACAGAAGCACCTCTGTTTTGTCAGGATTAAGTAAGAGAATGTTCCTCAACATCCAGTCTCTGACGTCACTTACACATTTGTCAATAATACTGGTGTGGCTGAGACATATAGCTGAGTGCCATCAACGTAGCAATGTAAACTAGCACAGTGTTTACGTATGTCACCTAGAAGTAGTATACATAAAAAAGCAAAGGCCCTAGAACAGATCCTTGTGGGAAAACATAGCTAACCTTGTTGTATACTGAGAAATCTCCATTTATGTTAACAAACTGATAACGAACATATAGATAATATTTAAACCAGGAAAGGGCTATTCCCTTAATCCCAACAACATTTTCGAGTCTATCTGGTAAAATGTTGTGATATATAGTGTCAAATGCTGCACTCAGCTCAAGCAATATATGCAAAGAGACATAACCCTGGTCAGAAGCCAACAACAGGTTATAACTACTTTAATTAATGCTGTTTCTGTACTGTGATTAGGCCTAAACCCTGACTGAAAGGCTTCATGTATCTGGTTCTGATTCAGATATGATCTTAGTTGTTGAGCTACAACAACTTTTTCTAGGATCTTGGAAATCAGTGGAAGGTTTGAGATTGGCCTGTAGTTTGACAGCTGACATGGTCAAGGTTAAATTTTTTGATAAGTGGTCTGATTACTGCTAATTTGAAAGATTTAGGAAAGTAGCCAAGGTTAAAGGAGGACTTTATTAAATTTAGTAAAGGTTCAATTAAGGTTCAATTCAGGTAGGATATCCTTAAGAAAGTGTATAGGCAGTGAATCTAATGGATTCTGTCAGTTTTGTCTTGGATGTTCTGATCTCTAAGTAGCTGCTGATGTCATGTTAATACTCTTAATGTTATCTCTAATGTGTTTAATTTTCTTATTAAATAAATTCATGAACTAATTACTACTGTGTGGTGTTGTAATCTGAGCATTGGTGTCAGTTCTATTCCTAGTTAGATGTACAATTGTACTAAAAAGGATCTAGGATCATTTTTGTTATTTTCTATTAAGGTCAAGAGATAAATTGTTTGAGCGGTAATAAGTGATTTTCTATACTGTGGCACCATTTACATTCTATTTTTCAAGTGTTTTGTTTTAAATTGTGAATGTGGTCATT
Source organism: Electrophorus electricus (assembly GCF_041902795.1). Classification (NCBI taxonomy): domain Eukaryota; kingdom Metazoa; phylum Chordata; class Actinopteri; order Gymnotiformes; family Gymnotidae; genus Electrophorus; species Electrophorus electricus. Next base: position 84,053 of record NW_027658704.1, on the reverse strand, counting down.
GTACCAAGGTACTAATTCGTTGTACCTAATTTTATTATTCTTAAGTGGAGCAACATCATTGAGTGTGAAGCGTTATACTGATTATATGCATTCAACTATATCATGGCTCATACATAGCTCAAATGAAATTAGGGAATGGTCTGAGATGGCATCTGACTGGGGTAGTTTAAATACGTTCTCTATGTCTAGACTGTATGTCAGTACTAAGTCAAGTGTATGTCCACCAGAGTGTGTGGGTTCTCTAATATATTGGGTGAAACCAATTGATTCTAATATAGAAATAAAGGCTGATCTCAGAGGGTCTTGGGCAATATCAAAGTGAATATCTTTCTGCTAGAGTGACTAGACTAGAAAGGAAATCTGCAAATTCCTTAATAAATTCTGAGTAGGGTCCTGGTGGCCTGTAGATTCCAATTAGTGGAAAAGGCTGGGTGGGCTTCTTATCGCTGGCTACACTATTTATACTAGTAAAAATAATTTCAAAGGACTCGAAATTATATCCTTCTGGTTTATGCCTAATGTGTCAGTGTGAATAACTACAACGCCACCTCCACGGCCAGTTAGACGAGGTTGGTGTACATAGCCGACGCCAGAAGGACACACTTCATTCAAAGCCATTTGGCTTGATCCAGGTTTCTGTTAGGCAAAGTACATTAAATCTATGATCTGTTAGGATTTTATTTATCATGAGCACTTTAGATCTTAGGAATCTAACATTTAGTAATCCCAGCTTTAGATAAAAGGTGCGGGCAATATTCTGTAAATCAGTTACTTAAATACTAATTATGCTATTAAGACATGTTTTTCTTTGTTTTCTGTATTTCTGCTTAGGTTGGTGGAACAGAGACAGTGTCAATATGATGAACCTTGGGTGGTGTCACGTAGCGACCAACAGACGTTTGGTTTATCTTTTGTTTGTTGCCTGGCCTCCACTACACTGGATTGTTATAGATTAACTAGGTCTGTCGGGAGACTATGACTTAAATTACAGGAAAGCAGGAAAGGAGAGCAGCGCCCTTCCTGGTAGGATGGATACCATCCTGCCCTAAAAGGCCAAGGTCGCCCTCAAATATGTTCCAATTATCTATAAACCCCACATTGTTTTGTGAGCACCAATTGGATATCCAGCAGTTCACTTTATGTAAAAAAAAAAAAGTGTTTAAAGAAACTTTCCGTACTTCTAAGGAAATCACAATCTAAATATCAGCACTGGAGTGGGCATTGCCCCCCCCCCCCCCGCAATGTAACTTGTGTCATTCTCTCTGAGCCAATCAAAAAACTGTGTTTTTGCTGTAAAGTTATATCTTTGCTTATTTCTGATTGGCTGTTGGAGTCATAAGTCCATATAAGTCATAGTACCTTTAGGCAAATTAATATATTGTGATATGATATAGGCTGATTTTGTTTCTCTCTTTCTCAGAGTTTTCCATAATGCCAAAACAGTTCTACTACCACCAAAGGTAGCCCATGGCTAGCATCAGTGCAAGTTTGGACAGATTTATTTCAGTACCATTTTGTCGTAAAATGATTTAAAAATCCCAAAATGATTAATGGGGCCTACAGACAATATGGCAGTCAAATTCCCAGAAATTTTCCATAATTCCATAATGTTTTGGTACATTAATTCACCTAAAGTTAATATTTTTATATGGATTTATGAAAATATGGTACAGTGAAATCTATCCAATCTTACAATGATGATAAGCAGGGGTTCCAAATCTTATGTGGTAGTAGAATGGTCCAGGCATTACGGGAAATATTTGAGAAATAGATAAATAATTCAGTCTATACGAAATAAGTGCATTAATTTGCTTAAAGGTAGTACAAATTGAATATGTATTTATGAAAAAAAAGGTACCATAAAATCTGTCTAAGCTTACACTGCTGATAGCCAAGAGCTCTTGCTCTTATGTGGCAGTGTGTCACATGCACAGAATGTGGCTAATATAAAGAAAGAAAAAGAAAAGAAAACGCAAGTCTCCAACTGAAGCATTTAATGAAATGAACGAAAATGAAACCAAACATAAACGTGCACTAATGCGAATAAAGGAGCCAACATAACAATAATGACCGACATCAGTCATACAAACTAAACAGGCTTAAATACATACAACATAATATAATATCCATATAATATATCCATAATATAATATATAATATATAATATCCAACACACACCACTTGAGGAAGGTGTGGACAAAGACATGATGAGGTAAAAAAGGAATAACACAAACAAAAGTCTACGTGCACCGCCGGTTGCCAGCAAGGAGGGGGCGGTACCATGACACGAATTGTTTTGGCATTATGGGAAATTTCTGAGAAACAAATATCGAAATTCAATCTATACAAAATGAGTTCATTATTTATCGTAAAGGTAGTTCAACTTTAATATGGATTTATGAAGAAATGGTACAGTGAAATCTGTCCAAACTTATTCTGCTGATAGCAAACAGACACTACTCTTATTTGGTAGTGACACTGTTTTAGCATTATAGGAATTTTCTGAGAAATAGATAACCATACTGTCTCCAAGACCGTTAACGACATTAGCCTTTTAATATGGATTTTTGAAAACAAAAATGCACAGTAGAATTTGCCTGTCTGGTGACAGGCAATGACTACCATTCTTGGGTTGTAGTAGAACTGTTTATTTTAACTGAATTATGACAAAATTCAGAAAAATATGTAATCATACTTTCTCAGAATTACATGGATCATCATTACAAATACAAGGCCTTCAATATAGATTATTAAACACTGGTGCAGTGGAATCTTTTCACAATTGATCTGGTGAAAGCTAAGGGTCCCCACTCAATTGGTAGTGGAATTTTTCAGCCCTGGAGTACCCCCTTCCCTGCACATATGCAACATTTCACTAGCGATAACCTCTGTTTTAGCTGGCAGTCAAGCTCTGTTCATAAACTTCTGAGAAACATTATATAGAAAAACATTGCTTTTTAAGATGTTTAAATATATTTCCAATTGTGTTTAAGGTAATGATTCAAGTATCAATCAAGTAAACTATTTTGTACTTTTAAATGTAGTAAAAGTGCGTATCTACTCCAAAGCTCTTCAAAAAAAAACGAAAGTATGTTTCTCTTTGCTTAGGGAGCGAGAGTTTGCCGTGAGCCGCGAAATACCGTAAAATCGCGCATATAGGTGACTGCGGTGAATACTCGACCTAGCTAGTTAGTATGTAGTCAAAGCTATACAGGTGCAGTACATAAAGTAGCTACTCCTTTTGCAGACCCTGCCCCGTCCCAAAAATGTAAATAACTAAGATTACGCGCGACATTAAATTGTTGTTTGGAATTCCAAGTACTCCTCAGCACTCATCAGAATGCAACTAGCTAGCTAATGCTAGCTAGCACAGTTGAAAAAACAAAAGTGTGTGCTGAAGATAGCTAACCTATGGAGCTACTTAAATTTGTATTCTCTGGCTAAGATGTATAGATGGAGTTGGCCTACCTCGCTGACTTTTGAGGATATTTTCAATGAAGGGTAGCTTTCAAATGGTTTGCAATTGGGAATGCCACAATGCCTTACTAGTCGTCTGTCGAAGTTAGTAAAGTTGTACATTGAGAACGCTGAGAAGCAGGTCCTCTGAGCTGTACTGTGAGCAGCTAATGAGCAATGCTTAGTTCTACTCTCGAATAGAAATCTGTCCTATAATAACCACGAATATGTAAAGTAACCTATGTGAATTGATTGGGTTTTTTTTGTTTTGTTTTTTAACTTTATCTATGAAATAAAGGAAGGCTTTGGGCGGGTTTTGACTTTCAAGTTTTGCCCGGCCAGCAGTACTGTTCAGCAGACACGATACAGAAGTTAATTCCCCAGGATCAGGACCCATTACTTTGGTGGCAACATGAGAGCACATTCCCATTCCTGAGTAGCCTTACAAATAAATAATTGGCAATCATGGTTTCCTCTGTATCCTTGGAAATATTTTTTTTCTAAGGCAGGAGAATTAGTTACGCAAAGAAGAAAAAGACTGAAGGGAAAAAATTGTAAAAATTTGTGAGACCAAAGCGAAGTTTACATACAATAATATACATTTATATGGTTTTCACCTTTGGAAGAACCTTTCACTAAAATAAGTCAAAGCTGTCAGTTTTTGAAGTTATAACTGAAAATGATTAAAACTGAATTGAAATATATAGTTATTGTTATTAAACAAGAAGCAAAGAGAAAACTCTGATCTATGGAATTTTATTTAATACTAATTTAAAGTCTAATCACAAAATCTCCAACTTCATATTCATTTTTATGACACATAGAAGTGTTGATATTGGTAGCAGTATTTGGGATACTGGTACTGATATCGGGTCTTGTTATTACTTGGTATCAGATCGAAAAGAAAATTGCCCGTCCCTACCTATCTTCTTACAAGTGGATCAGTCTTTACTGAGTGAACAAACAAACCATGTCAGTCATATTTAAGCATTTATAAAGAATCTCACATGAATATCAGAACTTAGGAAACTATTATTGATAAGGAAGAGTCCAAAAATGCAGAGCTGATATGCCGCTTTGTCTAGACCTACTGAGACTCAGCTTTGTGAACAACAGTTCCACAAATTATTATTATTATTTTTACATTTTTCTTTAGGAAACATTTTTCTACATTTATTACTGAAAAGTAGCACACACATGCACGCATGCGCGCGCACGCACACACACACACACACACACACACACACACACACACACACACACACACACACACACACACACACACACACACACACACACCACATAAATATGCACACATTCATAAAATTGCTTCACTTTACTTGCACATCTGATGAAGGACCATCTCTCTGAAACATTCTGTTTCTGGAAACCTTGTGTATTTTACTACTTTGTAACTTTTATTATCTGAATAAGATTCCAAGGAGTAATTGAATGTAAAGATGAAGAAGTAATACAATTTTCAACATAGTTCTTAGTTTTATGTACTTTGAACATTTTATAGAGGTCCTTTATCAGATGTACATGCAGAGTGCTTATGAACTTTTAGGAAATGAAACCAGTTTAGGTTAAAAATAATTTATAGTATTATAGTATTTACATTTTGACAGGCAACTTCAAGTACAGTCAGCATTGCACTGACTGTTACATATGAGTTAATAAACTCAAAACATTGTCTACCGCTTTACTATATGGTCACCACATATGTTGTATACAATTACTGTTGCCATAATCTATTGGCAAAGACAGATGGCATTTTAAGAACACCCGTAGTGAGAAACAATAAGGGGGAAAGGGTGGTAGATAAGGAGTTTAGTTAGAGCTACATGGTTAGCAGGGATAAACAGTAAAAAAAAAAACAAAAAAAAAACTTTCAGCCTTCAGAAAGTAGCAGTGTGTGTTGTGATCACTTTTTTGAAGGTAATTAAGAATGCAACTAGCTGTCTTTCATGTTCTTAACTAGCTGAATGACAGACAATGATTAGTAACGTACGCTAGCTAGCTAGATTACTGACTATCTGTGACATTAATGTTAGGTAGCCTACATTTGCATTAGCCAGCCATGAACAACACATTTTATCATCTATGGTGTTTTGTTTTGCTACGTTTTGCCTAACTTGATTATGTTAAATAACTTTCATTTTGATTTGTCCAGGATATAGGGATCCAGTCCAGCAGTCAAACCAATTTTAGTCTTGCAAAATTTTCAACAAGCGGGACAGAGATTTGATGACACTGAACTTAGATTATGATAAGCCTATCTTTTTCGCAGTTACTCCTTTACCAGCAAGCTGATTAATTTTTTTTAGTGGTGTGACTTGCTGTTTTTAGCATTACAAGCTCTCCCATTCATTTTTTCAGCCAGTGGCTGATCCCTCATATGGAATGTCTGGTTGAAAAAGAGTCACAGTTTTAAAAAATGATGCATTATTTGTAGATAACAGGGTAGCATACATTGTTGAAAAGATGTTTGTGGTGATGTTGTGGACTCGCTTGACACTTGCCAGCTTCTGGCTGTTTTGTACATCAGTATTCTCTAAAACTAGGCAAGCAAGTCGTGAAAGTGATTAGTAGATAGCAGCAGCAAGGCCCCTGTGCTGGCTAAAACAAGCATGTGAGACATCCACAAGGCAACAGGGACATCTGGTCACCCTAATGTAAATGATAAGCAAAGTTACAAAGCCCAAAGTAAATGCCAGAGTGATGAACTGTCTCCTACAAAAAACACTTTTCCTAGCTGCCTGAAACTCCTTATTGGAATTCCAGCCCTTTTCCTTTGTTACAAGATGATGTAATCTTGTAACACAATCCTAATTGCCTGCTTACCTGCAAGCCTGGTGCATAAAGCATACCAAGTACTGGAGGCAACAGGTACAAGGACACATTCATTCCAAGAGGGTTTCATGAGAAAATAATGTATGAGCAAAATAATGTTTTGGAACACTGAAGCATGTAAATCTATTCTAATAACCCAAATAGGTGCTAATAGGTAGATGAATCTACCCCAGAATGCATCATAGACTATGCTCACTATTGTACACTTGTAGTAAATATGTGTAACTAAGTTGTGAGCAGTTGTGTATGATTTACAGTTTAAACAGTAAAGAGTAAATATTAGAATATTAGTAAAAAACATTAGAAGGTACTTTTAAAGATTATAATTAATGCTGTACATCTTTAGTGCAGCTGTTACCGATTTAAAGTGCTGATGGTGCAAATACGCAAAAAAGAATGATGTCTGGCATTAAGGTATTACATTTGAAAAGCCACCCTTGGAGAGTTTATAGCCATGAGCACTTAAACTTCACCAACACTTGTTTCTTGATCAACACTAATGTTCAGAGCAGGTAAGATGCTCGCAGATAAATGGAAGAAGTTTATTATTGCAGAGAATGTAGCTAGAGGGAGAATTTAAAACACCACAGAGAGAGAGCCAGTCCAAAAATGCAATATTCAGAGTGGGAAATGCAACCAGCCAAAACTAATCCATATGGAAACAAGCGGCAAAAATCCAAAAAACACAACAGGGTCGAAATCACAATACAGGCAAAGAAACAATCACTCAGACAGGAATCGCTCACATTAGGAAGAATAGTGGCAATACTTCACAGTGATACTAAGAAACAGACAGGTTTAAGTAAGCATGGATAATAGGGAACATGTGAATTCAATAGACAGGTGAGGATGAATGAGCAAGTGATGATACTATAAGGCATTACTTGGTACTCAGTGTCTTCTGGTGGTAACAAAGGTGGCTTCCGTCTCATTCCCCTCTTTGATGCAAATCAAATTATATGCATTACTGAGATCCAATTTTGTGAAGTACATGGCCTCTCTCAGTTGTTTCAGATCAACTGGGATGAGGGGTAAAGGATAAGGGTATTTCTTGTTGACCTGGCTAAGTGTCTGATAATCAATACAAGGACTGAGACCTCCATGCATCTTCACAAAGAAGAAACTGGAGGCAACAGGTGAGGTGGATGGCTGAATGAAACCATGTTGAAGGGCTTCATCAATGGATCTCCATGGATCTCTCCTCTTCCTGTGTAAAGGGATAAATATGTGCCTTAGGTAGCGTAGCCCCCTCTAATAACTCGATGGCACAGTCATATCGGCAGAGAGGAGGAATTTGTCTCTTTCCTCACTGAATAAATCAGAGAGGTCAAGGTACTCACTGAGGATTTGACAGTCTTGAGAATTAGCTGGGCTTTCTACAGTAGTGGAGAGAGCATTAATAGTGGGGAAACTGAGACAATTGTCTAAACAATAAGAGGACCAGCATCTGATCTTGAGGTCAGACCATGATATGAGGAGGTCATGACATTCCAGCCAGGGTAAGCCCAGAACAATGGGGAATTCGGAAGTGTTAAGGACTAAAAAAGAAATGAGTTCAGAGTGTAGGGCACTTGTACTGAGATTAATAGGTCTTGTGCAGTGGGTTACTGATCCAAATCCTACAACACAGCCATCAAGTGCAGCTAGATGTAGAGTACAGGGAAGTGGCTCCACTTGAATCTTCAACTCATCAACCAGGCATGCATGTATAAAATTCCCCTCTGCTCCAGAGTCATTTAGGGCTGAAAACATAGAAGAACCAGAAAGAGAGTCATGGTAAAAGGTAAAACAAATGATTTAGAAACCAACTCCTTTGTGGAAAGATTCACCACATTAGCACATGGAGTGGCCTCCATATGCTTTCTAGGGGCTGGTGCAGGGAAATGGTGGATTATCAAATGACAATCCTGAAGAATGTGTCCAGTACCCACACAGTATACACATTCCCCCAGGAACCATCTCCTCCTGTCCTCTGGGTTGAGACGAGAAGAATCACACTGCATAGGCTCATCAGGAATGTCTTTACGAAGTTCTGATCCATCTGGTGTGAGGCTATTAGCACAGACCTATTGGGAACCTCGGGATCTATGTTCCAGAAGTAAATGGTCCAATCGGATAGCCAGGGCTATAAACTGGTCCAAGTTGAGATTGCCATCCTTACATGCCAATTCATGGAGTACCTCTCTGTTGAGTCCATTATGGGAGGTAACATTTGCTCTCAGCTGCCACTGTGCGAAATTCCCTAGCATAATCTGAAACTGAGCAAGTGCCCTGTTTAAAGTGAGGAAACATTTCTCCACAAGCTTTACCCTCATTAGGGTAGTCTTTTTAAAATCTAACTGGGAAGTCCTCATGAATAATGTTTGGAGATTGTTCCAAACTGCTGAAGCCCAGTTTAGAACCTTGTCAGTCAACCAGGAAGTAAAAAAATGCAATTTTGGCTTGGTTAGAGCTGGGTGGGCTTTTTCTAAAATCCAAATTACATTGGAGTAAAAGTCCTCTACACTCATCAGGATCTGGTGTGCTGTTAACAATAGATGAAGCAGCTGGATCAGAAGGATCATGAGGTTGAGAAGTCCTGCCCATGACTTACAATTGGGCAGTGACATTTCTCATATTATTAAAAAGCTCAGCCATCTGTGTTTGCTGTTCCACTTGTTGTTTAGCAAGTGCATCCATAGAATGGGTAAACCCCTCCAGTAATTGCTGGTAATGGTCTTGACCAGATCCTCAGTATCCACCATCTACAGGATGGTGAAGTATTCTGTAATGTTCCGAACAGGTAAGATGCTCGTGGATAAAGGGCAGTTTATTATTTCAGAGAATGTAGTTAGAGGGAGAATCCAAAACATTAGAGAGAGAGCCAGTCCAAAAATTCAATATCCAAAGAGAGAAATACAACCAGGCAAACAAATCCAAATGGAGAGACAAGAGGCAAAAAGCACTATACAAGCAAAGACAAAAACAATTGCCCAATATGCACTAGGAAGAATAGTGGCAATACTTCACAGTGATACTAAGAAATTCCAGTGAAATTTGGTAGAAAAAAACTTAGAACAGTGTGTTGGATTTTAAACTTTTTAATTTATCACAGGGTGCAATAGAAACAATTTACAACAACAGCATTAATTTACACTGAAAGAAACCATTTAGAGCCAGAGTTCCTAATGTGAGCATGATTCTTACTGGATGGCTTCAGTTGTGTAAAATTAGGAACATTTGTCGTGGTATGCCGGTCACGCCGACTCCTGCTCAGAACCGCACCACACAACTGCCACGGTCCCAATCACTCGCATATTAACCACTTATTCCTTATTTTCCCCTCTCACTATTTAAGCCCACAGGTTTGTGAAGTCAGCGCTGCATATTAGCAGACCAAAGAGCCACGCGCTTTGCCATAGCTCCACAACTCTGATCTAAGCCAAACGACTGTTTTGTTTACCTTTGTCGAGGCATTGCAACTAACGGGTTTTAGATGGAAAATAAAGAGGACTTTATTTCAGTCTCGCCTCTCTACACCACTGTGCCGCCACCATCACAACATTATTACTTTGGAAATATTTACCATATATTTCTGAATAAGGGGCTTGTTGATACAACAAAACATAATTGCTGATACTTAAAAAATAATGTAGACCATTTCTAAACACCAGGAAACATTTTATTAAACAATTTTAAAAACATTAAGTACTTCCTGAAATGCCTAATCAGTAATGTATTGTAACTTATCATTTAGAATTATTCATTAATCACTTACACATTCAACTAAGACATAATGAATGTTATACAATTATTAATAGATGCTAGTATTGATAATTAAACAACTATATATTACTTGTTTGTAGTTTATTACTAAACTTCCAAGTGTTACACTTGAAGTATCATACAATTTCCAATGACTGAATAGGCTACCTTGAGAGTGAGAGTGCATGCATGTGTGTGTCTGTACATGTGTATTTATGCAAAAAAACAAAAAAAACATGTAAGGGTCTGTTCCATTGGTCTTTACTTAAAAATGTGTTTTCTGTGGATTTTGAGGGATTTATTTATTGACTATATTTGAATAGAAGGTTCCAAAGTATCCCCTCTTACCACATCTGAGGCAGAAAGGAAAACAGGCACACTCTCTCCTGACTCTGTAAATGCTGTTATTGGGTTTTACCATATTACAGGAGACACAGACACAAATGCACACACAGCAATTAGTCTGGTCTGAACTGGTTCGGCAACCTGGATAATTTCTCTAAGGTGAATTACATACTAGTAAATATTTTTCCTTCTGCTATGAGCAGTAACATAGGTGTGTACGTCTCTGTGTGTGTATGAGAGTGAGCAAGAGGCCAAGCATGTAGAAACAGTAAATAGGTGTGTTTGTCTGTGGGCTGGCTTCTTTCCTGTGATGCGTTTTCCCTTCTCTTGGCACACACACAAGAGAACGTGAGGCTACGGTGAGGCTACAGTCAAGGTGAGGCAATGGAATGGTGGCTAGAGGCCTGCTTGAGCCTGGTACACATGCATGTACGCACACACAGACACGCACACACCCACTCACTATATGGGAGAACTGAAAAATGAGCACTTTTACCTGCACAAGACTGAACATGCACTTCTTTCCATACATTCATACACTCAAGACACAGTTCTTATTACTATTGTATTTCCATTGACTTGTTTATTACTGTAGCTAAATAATTTGATGCCTGCATCTAACCGTAACCCCAATAACTAAAATAATCATTTAGTTTCTTTCAGTTTTTCCGATGAAGACTGCTAAGGTGCTCTCTCTCTCTCTCTCTCTTTCTCTCTCTCTCTCTCTGTCTCTCTCTCTCTCACACACACACACACACACACACACACACACTCACACCATACACAGACTGACTTCTTTTTTTACCTTGTTTTGGTAACCTTCACCGCATAAATATTGGTAAATATTGCCTGACTGAAGGATGTTTTAGGAGAAATTAAAAATGTTGAAACTAATAAGACTAGAATATATTACAAAATGATTTTTAAACAATTGGGTCTGACAATCCACAATCCCACATACAAGTTGAGTACCTTTGATAATATGCTCAGAAATGACTGTTCTACAAAAATAATTTAGAATCCTAAAAGAAGTTACAATGACAGTGACATCTAGGGGCATACCTAGCCTGTAGATATTGTATGCAATTGATTACATCTTTAGCCTGTCATGGAATGCTCCTACCCCTACAAGTAACGTGGAATGTCCTGCCACATGCAGGGGGATTCATATGTGCACTGTTTTGTAACCACGTCCCTGGGATTGCATACACGTACACAGGGTTTAATATTACGTGTTAGTTTTCTATTTAAACCTCTGTCCGTGTGTGCACCCTTGTTGGTCATTGTAGCTATGTAGCTACTTATGTGTTAAAGTCGATCTATGTCAACATCGCTGTAGCCGTAACATTAGTCTGTGTACTCGCCATTAATGGGTATGTGTTCTTCATTCAGTGTTGATATGTAATCATGTTCACTGTAGATGTCTTGTGTGAGTGTCATCTATGTTGTCTACATTTAATGTTAATAAACGCCATTCAACGTCAAGAGAGTCTGTGCATGCTGCCCCCTACTCTAAGAAAATGTGGCAAAAGAGTGATATTCAATGGGAGAAAACCAACAAGAACGCCAGTATTTTCCTATAAATAAACAAGTGTAGCCCCTCTCAAGTTTCCGCAATTCCCCCTGTTTCATATCACTGCTGTAACACTGTGCAATAAATTAAATTTGTTTTTGATAAATATACTAAGCATTATATTTCCGGAATATAAAACCCTGCATATCGCTGAACATGAAAGCCTCATCTTAACTGTGATGGAGGGAAGGTAATGGTGTGGGTCTTCTTTGCTGCCTCAGGGGCTGAATGGATTGCAATCTCTGGAAGACCTACAGATTAAAAAGCCGAATGAAGAAATTCATCAGCAGAAGGTCAGCGTGTCAGTGATCTACAGCAGTAAATCAACAGCAAAGCAGCTCAAACATGAATTCTGTTAGAGTGGTCATGTCAGAGATCTGATCTTTTCCCATAAAAATAGTGTGATCTGAAGCATGCTTGTGTAAGGAGCATTCCTAAATTATGCATAATCTAAAGATGTTTTGTTTAAAGGAATATTCAAAATTCTTCCTAACTGCTCTGCACAACTGATCAGCAGCTATGGAAAGCATTTGGTGAAAGCTACTGTCAACACTGGCTACTAAATTTAAGTGTTTTTTTTTCCTTAGGTCAGCTTGGTTGTTGAATAAGGGTTTATCATTAGGATTTAAATGAAGATAAGATAGCATTTTAGGTGCCATCAATACAGAAATTCAGGTAAAAATGAATAACTTGCAAACATACTTCTGCAACTGTATTTATTGTGAGCTACATAACTATTCTGTTTCATATGGCTATTTTTGTCTTTGTATTGGAAATAAATGCTTCCTCATTAAATACCATTGGACAACTGGAGAATACTGCATTTTGTTCTTTGTTTCCAGTAGTCGATTGGACAATTCTGTCCAGTGCAAACCCCCAGTCACCACCCACATTTTTGGACTAGACAGTTCCAGCATTCTATCATAAGACATGCTACCTGACAAGGTGGAGGCTAATGTGTGCTTTTTTTATGGAGTCTGTCACTGCATCTTTCTTATCGAAAGACAGCTAAATGTCCTAGGAATAAAATAGTGCTAACTGCCAAATTGCATGTGGCAAATAACAGTGTATAAACCTGTTGACTTCATGTGTGTGGCTATGCATGCTTAACAAACATCCCGATGTTCCAAAATCAGTTTTGTTTTTACATTCTTTTACAACCTAATGAATATTCACATAGGTAGAAGGGACCTGATCCTTGAGCAGAAGTCTTAGTAAGATAATAAAATAAATATGATTAATAAATATGCATCGTCCTTTTGATTTTACTAATTAAACATTTAATAATTAATAATTCAATCTGTTGGCTAGAGCTAATTAAAAAATCCATGTAACTTGAACACATTCTTGGAGGAAGGGGCATTTACCCCAAAATTGACCAAAATGTGTTGTAAAGCTAGAAAGAGCCCATCCCCTATGTAGTAATGTTAAAAAATATTTTTTTTTTCATGTAACACTTTCATTTTGAACACAAAATCTCAAACTGCTTTAGTTAGGAAAAAAAAGTCAGCAACATTATGTGATAAGACATTAATGAAATAAAACTACTACAAATAATGAAATGCAACACAAAATGATAATTAACAAAACATTAACATCCAAACAACTGAGTATAAGCCAATGTAAAGAAATGTTAAGTAAGTTTTGCGTTAAATTTTACATTTTAAATCTGTTCTGTTTGGTGCAGCAGTTTAACAGACCTCATATAGTGCCACTTGAACAAGGGGCACTAATTATCCCTCAATTCCCCTCTCATTGTTTCTTTCTCCAAACATTTCTTTTGGTCCACATTTTCCCTTTTTTTCCCCTGTCCTTCTGTCTTTGTTGCTCCGTTCTCTCCCTCTCTTTCCTTTCTTCTGCCTGTTCTCCTTTCCTTTTTCTGTATACAAATGTGTTTGAATTCAGCAGCTTGACATTGTGGTAGATGACACCAAGGAGGTATACTGCACAGTGCAGTGCAGCATGTACAGTGGTGTGAAAAAGTGTTTGCCTCCTTCCTGATATCTTATTTTTTTGCATGTTTGTCACACTTAAATGTTTCAGATCATCAAACAAATTTAAATATTGGACAAAGATAACACA